>NC_056744.1:1760266149-1760299966 GCF_019279795.1 Protopterus annectens | reverse complement strand
TTGTCCATGACTGCATAGGGACATACATACTCGTGATCCCACATGGTTTGTCTTGTTCAGGGGCAGTTCATGCCTTTAAGACATGGTTGACATTTTCGGGACGGTCACCCAGCCCATTGCTGGGGGTGTTGCAGTCCATACAGCCTACCTCGTCCTGGCATTATGCTTCATAACATTACCCCCCTCAGGTAACGTTAATGAAACCATTGGCTGGGATGTGAACATGTACATCACAGAATGTGTTGTAAACTGTCTATGTGACACAACCCACATGGTCATAGTTGCTGGCTGCATGTCAGACCAACTGCCTGTCACAGGTGGTGTCCCATGTTGCCATTCCGTGGGTGCACCCCTGTCATACATCTACATTTCCACGGTACAGGCACACACAGCGGTGTTATGGGTAACATTGTTTGTAGATGCTTGCAGAACAGATGCCATACTGGGACAGACATCTGACACAGATATCCTTCGCAGGGGCCTCCCGGATATGCATATCTGCTGTCAGGACAAGTCCCGCAACTAACTGGTACATAATGCAAAGTCATACCAGGCGAGTAGTACTGGGACACCCCTGTACAAGGTATAGGTGGCTGAGCACACAGCACAGGGTGACTACCAGGGATCAGGGGACAGGGTTTGTCGGTCGCCTTTCATTCAACACACACATTGCTATCGTGGTTCTGTGGGACTTCTACATTGACCACCTGTATGTGCAGGAGTCACATCTGACTTCACAGCCCGACACGCATACACGGTCACTATATAGCATAGAACTTCACTTATTTGCCTAAGTATGAGCTTATTGTTGTGGCAGTTTGGTAGCTTATTCTGTTTCTTGGGACATTTAGGTATTTCAGTTACGGAAATAACCGATTCAGGCTACAATTACATTAAATACGGAAATCATTATGACCTACACTCTTCGCACACTTCCTTTTAATGCTTTATTTCGAACACGTATGCCAATACAGGGACTGCCCCTCGCAAAGTGGGACGGTTGGTGACCTTAGTCGCTACTCCTATGTCGGTGCGGCGTGCTGACATGCTGCTGTACACCTTCTCTGACTATGCACACTCACAGTACATTGCTGTACGGACACGGTATTACGCGTATCCTTTGTTCCTTGGACAGGTACATTTCGGGCCGCGTGGGTTTTATTTGCTTCTCTTGTTTAGTTGGGACGGTACTTTGTTGCATACTCTCCGGACATTTCATTCTTCACGCGCCATGGCTCCACCCATTTCTATTCTGGGCGGACTATGGCAGACAGCACGCTAGGTTGCTCTTCGCCTGCCTGCTTAAACACGCCTACTGACGCATCCTACTTGGGCTCGCCACGCACCACGCACATGCCTGTGGTTACGGTGCACTCTCATTAATATGCATATGGCGCTACTGCGCCGGCTATGCAATGCACCGCCGGCGCAAGCCTTACGCCGGCCTTGCGCCGAGCTTCATGAATCCCGGGGATTGTTTTTTCGGGTCTATATTATATAATCAAATGCTTAAAAAAGCGAACGCTGTTTGATCAACCTAATTTAAGCGAAAGCTTACAATCTCGAACTGTCAGATCGCACACTTACCTGAATCCGACAGGTAACTTTCCACCATAACACTGAAAATACCGAAGCAACAGAAACTGACAACCAAATTCTTTCCCTAGGAAAAAATTTGAGTTTCTGCTGCTTCGATAAAGAGTTCGCTTTTTTAAGCGTTTGAGGATATAATATAGACCTGTTTTTTCATGGTGGACTAAGATGTCAGTTACACTGTAGAAACTGATTCTAATCTCAGTTTATCTACACACATAGTTCCTGAAGAACTGTTGGGACTTAGAGGTTTTTGCAGGTTTAATTTCTCAAGCAGACATGATATTTAAACAAATTGCTTCAGTATCATCTTTAGATAAAAGCTGCACTCATCAAAAATTTTCAAGAAAGTAGTTCTAGCAGGTTATATGATTTTACCTTGCTTGCTGGCTGTTTTTTGTTTGGAGATAACAATGTGTATTCATTTTTGAAAGAAGAAATTAATCCATTTGATAAAAACAAAGTGGAAATAGCATATTTTAGCACTAGAAACTAGAAGATCCTGTTTTGTGTTAAAAGAACATTAAAATGGAGAGCATGTTATTTAAATTGAAATCACTGGAATATGACAATTTCTACTTGGAACATTGGATCAAAATTAAACAGTTGCCACTTTACAAGTTTCCAAATGGAATTAAACATGTTTTGTACAAATAATTAGTTAATCTGTTTAACAATATTGGGTTGCAACTGTTAAAGTTTTTAAATTGGTCATAATAAGACAAAAATCAATTACCTAAAAAATACAATAAGACAAACTGACAGTAGTATCACTAGCCACTGTTACTTTCAAGACTAAATATTTGAACAATGACATTTCAGCTAAATTACAGAGATAGACAGCTGCTGTTGTTGCCAAAAACCGAAAATATTAGATAGACATAATAAGGCTTATAAAAATAATTTAGCCTATCCTAATAGTAATAATAATAATAATAATAATAATAATCTGATATATATTTACTGATTTCCTCTCTGTCTTTGCTCTGAAAAATCCTGAAACTTGTTTAACAAAAAAAATCAGTTTGACCATCAAAGTTGTTATCATATGTTAAATACTTTCTATCTGATATCCAGCAAAATTAACTGAATTACTTTTATATGTCCAAAAATTTAATTTACATTATTGGTTGAAAGACATTGATTATTTTTCTGACAACAAAAATAAACCAAGTATTGAAAAGATTGGAAGTACTGGCACTTTAAGAGCTAAAGAACATCTAGTTAGTGAGTTAACGGAAACAGATTTTTCATCACTGCCTCAAAGGACTCTGTGTATTACTTGTAAAGTTACATCACAGAATGGATAAGACACTTTAATGTCCTTAAATGATAACAACTTTGATTGTCAAACTGATTTTTTTGTTAAACAAGTTTCAGGATTTTTCAGAGCAAAGACAGAGATGAAACCAGTGGTTACATGGAAGGAGAAGAGGATTTGGATATCTGAATTAGGACTTTTTTCTATTTTTAATTTAAGTACTTTTGGACTTACAGATACTCACCTTTTAGTACTTAAAATGTTTTTTTCTTTCACTCCAGCAAAATGAACTGAATTACTTTTATATGTCAGAAATTGAATTTACATTATCTGTTGATATTCTTCTAAAGGCTTTAACAATTGTATCAAATTTAAGAAAATAAGTACTTTTAATCTGAATTTAAATATCACTGTAAATGTTTTTCAAGATTCATGTGAAACAGATTTTAGAATAATATTTCTTAAACAACTATATCAAATGATATAATTTAACTTATAGTGACAGACAACCCTTAATGGAATTATAGAATTGTAATTTCATTATAATAATGAAAGCCAACAAGAGCTGTCGTTTGGTGATAATGGATAGGAAGCAATACATAAATAAAATTAATTTTCTGTCGGCTGATGATACTTGTGACAAGGAAAATGGTAAATTAGAAGTGCCTAGGAATTTCAAAAAGATAAATAATACTGTGTTAGATTTTATGAATCAAAAGCTTGTAGTTTTCTCTTTGTTTTATTTTTTAAGGTAGAACACCCACAATTAGATGGACTGTTTGGAATACATACGATACACAAAAACATAGGGGATCCGCCTTTTAGATTGATAGTGGCAGCAGACTTTTTGAAGACTGAACTGTTGTCAGTTTATTTAGATGCCTTATTAAATCCAGCAGTACAGTACAGTGAGTTTTATTTGAAAGGCTCATGGGTTTATTTGGACCACTTAAAAACTGTGCATTTATTGGTAACAAAATTTATCTTATCACACTGGACATAAATTCCTCAAGATATAGGCATTGAGTTTGTTAGAAATTATTTGAGTATGCACACTGAGTTTATCAATACAACTATCGACAATGTTTGCTTGTTATTGGATTTAGTTAGTGATTTTTTTGTATATATTTGAAGAAAACATTTTTCAGCAAGCAAAAGGTGTTGCACCTGTTTTTGCAAACTTGAGTTAAATTGATAGGAACAAGATTTCCAACTTACAAACACATGGTTTAAGTGTGTCGCTTTTTATAAAACTTACACTGATGAATTGTTTATGATTTGGAATAACACTTCTGACAATTTCAATACCTTTTTTTACAAGAAATCAATCAAAGTACCAAATTTTGTAAATTTACAATACGTAAAATTGGTGAAGTAGCACATTTTTTGGATTTAGATATTTCTTTAACTGTTCTCAGTAAGACATTTTATAATAACATTTACAGGAAAATACTTTGTTTGTTTATTATCATTTATGTATTAACATTTGGTTACCAGGAAAGTCTGACTGGGCCAGAGGTACCCATTTTCAGTAGAGGCCTGGAAAGAAAATCTCTGATAAATATGATCAGTAGTATAACATTGAATAATACATTTCATTGACTAATAAATTACATAGAATAACACATTACATTGAATAAACAAAACAATTCAGTAACTGCAAATTGTGTTCAACAGTGAACAGTAACAGATTCAAACATTTACAATCAAAAACAGAGATAAAGTGAATCAGTAGATGGCAAGGTTTGGTAAGGATTTAGATTAAATGACTGAGACAGAGTTAAAGGGAAGATTGCATATTAAGCAGCAATAGTATAAAAAAAATAGTAGATGTACTAGTGGGTCTACTTTTCTTTATCAAATTCTCATTTGTTTGAAACCCAGAACAGCAACTCTGAATTGCCAAAACTGCAGATTTCTGAAGTTTCAGTTGTCTTGTTTAATCAAGGTGCAAGAGCTTAGTGTTTATGTTAATTCCTGTATACTGTAGAAGTTTTAGCAGTTGTCAGATATGGTGGCATTTATGGAGAGATGTGAGTATGCCATGGTTTTTCAGGGATGTAATTAGTATTGGTGTGTTAATATAAGAGTGATCATTGCTTTTGAATGGAGATCACAGTACAGTGTACATCGAGGAATGTATCCTTTCTGTCACTGTAGTTCGATCTCAGAGTTGGTATATATAATGTGAAGGAGGAGTGAGGGGTGAAGCCCCCTACATGGGGGTGCAGGGGGGGCTTGCCCCCCTGCAAAATCATTATATTATATGTGTTTTTTTAGTTTCTTTTTTGTTTGTTAACGTGCTTTTGTTTTTTTGAATTTCTGTGTAGTTAGTTTTTGGAAAACTACAGTTTCGGCAATTCTGCATCACTGTTCTGGGTTTTGAACAAAAGAGAATTCAATAAGGAAAAGCAGACCCATACTAGTCAAAGGAAGATGTGGTAAAAATACAGATAGTAAGAAAAATAACAGTAGTGAGGGATAGCTAGAAAATAGTTAATGTAGCAGAAAAGGAAGATTGATGATAGGATTATTGTGAGAGTGGGAAGAGCTGAAAGAAATCAACTAGCATTAGGGCAGAGCTAAGGAAGTCAGACAGGAGTAGAGCAAAAGCAGATCCAAGACTTAGTTAAGACATTCTTTAAGTAAAGCTTGAATTGTATGAGGTTAGGATTTGCTGTGATTAATCGAGGTAGGGTGTTCCAGACTTTAGCCACAGAATAGGATTATAGCCTTTATCTGGCTGATTGTTTTGGTTTGTTCAAAGAGAGGAGTTGTTCGCCCTCAGATCACTGAGACCTTCTTGAAATATAAATGTGGAGTATAGAGTTAAGGCAGGACAGGTTGTCAGTTTATAGGTTATGTTGTGGGTAGTAATGAGTTGAAGGCAGCTAAGGCAGTGTGGGAATTCAAGCCGTTTGAGGGTGCTCAGAGCTGTGTAATGATGGCTGTATTGTACTGAGCCAGTTTTTTAGTATTTTTTTTATAGATTGATTGTAGCTTAGATTTTAGTGTGATATGCAAATTTGCAAGTATAGAAGTGAGAATAACACATAGGTTGTGGCAACAGTGGGTTTTGTGGATGTATTTAAAAAGGGTTTATGCCTCGTGTAACAAGTATTTGCATAGTGCTAGTTAACACCGTAATTTTATGAAATACAATGTGATTAGAGGGAAATTTATTAGACTGACCTGTCGGTTAGGGATAACAATATTTTTGATGAAGAATGTTTACATTTGAAAACAATTATTTTTCTCCAGAGGATATTTGAGAAGATTAATAAAATTTATAATGAAATTAAGTCAAAGCAACAATTTCTTTTCCAGCCAATTTTACTTAGTGGCTTTAAGAAGAAATCTAAGAATGGATAAAAAGATTCTATTAGTGGATCGTTTCCATTTCCAATTAGCAGAGATATGAATGACATAAAATAAGGTATTATTGATAATTGGAAAATAATAAGATTTAGTATCTGCTCTAGGAAATTTTCCAAAATGTTTACACAAGAAAACCCATAATATGAAAGACCTTTTGGAAGGAGACAATAAAACAGCACTAATGAATGAATATGGGAAATTAAAAGGTATTTATCCATATTATGAATGCATATTATGTAGGTTTATAAACACTGGTGTTAGTGTAAGAACCAAACATACTAACAGGGAGTATTTTAATAGGGACAGATATACTTGTGATTCAACTGGGGTGATATATTTAGCATCTTGCAATGTCTACAACAGTTTCTTTTTAGGTAAAACTACTCAAAAGCTGTTGCAGAGAATGTATGAACACCAGTTGGCGATTAAGAATAAGGACATAAAAACTATTTTAGCAAAACATGCATTCATTTGAAAACACTTTAGAAAATGTATTTTTTTTATCTGGATCAACTCAAAGATAATGTGTTATTAGGAGATTTTAATAATAAGCTGGAAGTAAAAGAAATGAAATATTAGTTGTCTATAGCCAAAAATAAGGCTGCATGGTTGAATGAAAGTATAAACATTAAATGCTTGCTAAAAGCAAGATGACCATGAATCTTAAATTCTGCTGCCACTTGTGAAAAGTATTTATTTATTTATTTAATGACAAGTATTAGTTTTTAAGGATATGATATTAATTGTTTTTATTTTTTAGTACTGGAGAAAGTGTCATCTGATTTGTCATGTTATTTTGTTAAAGGTATTTAAGGGATTGACTGTTTAGTTTTTATGTTCTGATGAAGCTCTTCATTTATTAAGGAACAAAGGTGCTTAGCATATTACAAATTGACCACATTGATTGAGTTTTAGTGCTTAGTTTAGTACATATATTAGAATATTTATGGAAAAAAAAACAATGACTGCACTGATTTATCTCTGAAATAATACTTCTTACTAGTAATATTGCTATGCGTACAGTTTTGATAACTTTTATTGTGAACAAAATATTTACATTGATTTAGCTTATGCTTTATAAGTTTATTTTTCAGAAAATGCTCTAGAATGCAAAATGGGTGAAGGTTGCAAGAGGTGTGACATTATACACCACATAGGTTCATAGGTTCATACTAGGCTATCTGCCCTAGGGCATTTATAAGCCTAGCCAGAGTGTGTTTGGCTTTCGCCACCCATTTTAAATTAATTTTGCTATGCCCTTTTTGAGGTTAGTATACTGTGCCTCTGTCTAACAGTGACACAGAAGTGATACCCGGGGTAAACCTACGATCTCCCATCCACTCATCAAGATTCCTCTTGAAGAGAGTCAATGAGGGACTCTGCCTAACCTGGACTGGGATTTTATTCCAGAGTGAAGGGAGCCTCTGGGTTATGAATCTGTCCTTCCAGCATGTCCTATTTATTTCAGTGCTGAGGTTCAAGTCTCTCGAGCGCGTAGCTCGATGGGTTTGGATTTTCTGAGGTGCAGCATGTCCATTAATTCCGGGTTGGGCATGGCTTTACACGTCAGGCACAGATCACCTCTGAGCAGGCAGTATGCCACTGAGTAGAGCTGGAGTTTCTTTAACCGGGCAGCATATGGCATCTGTTTGAGCCCTTTGATCCTCTTGGTGAGGTACTTTTGGGGTCTTTCCAGTTGCTGCAGGTGTCTGGTAAGGTACATCCCAAAAGGGGCATTGTACTCAATTATGAGCCTGATGAGGGATGAGTAAAGAGGCACGATGACCTCCCCTGATCTAGATGTGAATCCCTACATGATTAGGTGGGCTATATAAAATGTTTTTCTAACCACTTTGGCCACGTGGTTGTCAAATGAGAGATTGCTATCAACTTGGGTCCCCAGGTCCCTAATTACTTCTTCTGTACTTAATGGATTACCACCTATGTGGTAATTTGTGGGCACTTTGTTTTGGCCAAAGAGGATGACTATACACTTTTTGGCGTTTAGCTTGAGGCCATGGCTCTGGCACCAGTTGTCTGTTTCTATGAGGCCCTTTTGGAGGATGCTTGTGTCGGCTGGAGAGTCGATTATGGCGCCCAGTTTGCAGTCATCTGCGAACTTGGTCAGCCACAGTCCTTCCGTGTTGGCCTGTACCTCTGAGAAATGTATACCGAACAAGAGAGGTCCCAGGACTGAGCCTTGTGGGATGCTACTTGTAACTGGTTTGGAGTCTGACATGGCTCCAGCAATTCTAACCATGTGGGTTCTGTCCTTGAGCCAGTTTGCAACCCATCTAATGACATAGGGATTTATATTTAAGCTGGTGAGCTTATCTATAATGCCCGAGTGGGGTATTGTATCGAAGGCTTTTGCGAGGCCCAGGTAGGCTGTGTGGACCACCTTCCCCTCATCAATGGCCTTGGTGACTGTTTCAAAGAAATCAACCAGGTTTAAGAGGCAGGATCTGCCCTTAACAAAGCCGAACTGGGTAGGATCCAGTGTCTGTAGGTCCCCAATATCTTTATTTATGAGGTCCATGATGATCCTTTCCATAGCTTTGCAGACCAAGCTAGTCAGGCTTATGGGGCGATAGTTTCCAGGATCCGTTGAGGCACCACCTTTGTGGAGAGGGACCACTGTTGCTGTACACCACTCTTTGGGTACATATCCTGTAGTAAGCCTGAGATTAAACAGTAGTTTTATGTTTGGGTTTAGCTGTTCTTGAAGTTCATGTAGGACGCAGCCCAGGACACCGTCTGGTCCCACTGATGCTGTGTTTTTGCTTTGGAGAAGGTGGCTCTTACCTGAGCATCTGAGATGTCAGGGGGCAGCACTCTGCTGGGATAGATATTTGCCCTTTTGGTGGGGGGGGGAACTTTGCGCTGAACCTGTCAGCTAGGATGTTGGCAATGTTTGTGGGTTCAGTGTATTTTTTTGTCATTTTGGACTAATTCTGAGCATATCTGGGAATTCCACCCAGGTTCCTAACATAACTAAAGAAAGCCTTGTGATTATCCTTAGTATCCTGTGCAATTTTTCTCTTGAAGCTGGCCTTAGACGATTTTATGAGTGCCCGTAGTTTTTTGCTAATACTGATCAGAGATGCCTACCCTTTTTGGGATTTTGCTCTATCATGTAGTAGCTTCCTCCTTCTATTGTATAGTTTGTTTATGGCTGGGGTCCACCAGAAAGGACGTCTGCCTTTGGAGGATTGGGTCTTGTTTTATTTGGGATTGCATGATCCATGCATTCCTGAAGGTGTTCATAGAATGAGTTTATAAAGGATTCTGCGGTCTGGGCCGTATTTTCCACAGGCCCGGGAGCTGTGAAGGATTCCACCTCAGTTTTGAGGAGTGTGAAATTTGCTTTAGAGAAGTTTTTCACTGTGGTTTTCTGGGCAGGGGGTGGGGTCGGGATGTGAATATCCAGTGAGATTAGTTTATGGTCTGATTTTACCAGTGAGGGATACACTTCTGGTCTGGAGTATAAAGTCCCCATGTTGGTGATGATCAGGTCCAGTATGTTTTCCCCTCTTGTGGGAGTGGTAACAAGTTGTTCCATAGCATTTGAGTTTATAAATTCTAGGAACCTTTGGGCTAGGGTGTTGGAGCTAGAGTAATGCTCCCAGTGTATGTTTGGGTAGTTGAAGTCGCCCAATATAATGGTGTTTGGAGACACCTTCATATTTTCCAGTGTTCTCAGGAAGGCCGAGTAGGGTTCCTGGGTTTGGGAGGGTGGTCTGTAGCAGGCTATAAACTGGAAGGCAGTTTTACCCACTGTTAGTTGCTCATGGATAGTGTCTGATGCTTCGTGCTGTGCCACCAACCTGGAGGTGTGGGTATCTTTGACGAATATAGATACTCCCCCTCCTTTTGTGGTTCGGTCCAAGTTTTGGGGCCGAAAAGCATGGTATGAGGTATAACCTGGTAGTGCTGGGGTGCTCTCAGGAGCCTTGAACCAGGTTTCTGTTACTGCACAGATATCAATGTTCTCCATGCTAAGGAGAGTTTCGAGTGTGTGCATCTTGAGGTTTAGACTTCTGGCGTTGAGTAGCATTACTCTTAGTTTCTTATCCCTTGTGATACCTATGGAGGTGGGTTTGTCTTTTGAGCCTTGCCTAGAAAAGGCACTATGGGGGTAGCAAAAGCCTTTGCCAATATCTCAAAGCCCAGGGGTGACAGGTGCAAGCTGTCCCTAGCGAAGCATCGTGGTTTGTCGAGCATGTCATCCCAGGCTGACAGGCATTGGATCCCCTTTGAATGACACCAATACTTAATCCAATTGTTGAAATTGATCATCTTGTCTTCATATTGTGGCATCATTCTTGGTGAGGGTAAGATGCTACTCAAGGTCAGGGTCATACCGGCCTGGGCTACATGCTCAGAGAGCTCTTCTATGTCTCTTTTCATGTAGTCCAGGGAGGTACATCTCAGGTCATTCACACCAGAATGGACAATGACTGAGTCATATTTGTACTTGCCTTGGAGTGACCTGAGTGCTTGTGTTATGTGGCAGATCCTAGCGCCCGACAGGCAGCTCACCGTGACCTTCTCCTTGTTCAGCCTGGTGAGCGGGACGTCAGTGTGCCTGACGATAGAGTCACCTATTACAAGTGTATCAGGTGTGTTGTTTAGCCTTAAGGGCTGTGACTGTTTGGCACACTGGCTTTGTGAGCTATGTGTTGCACGTGTTTTGTTTTGGGGTAGCGGTTGCTTGGGTGTCTGCTTTAGAGGTCTCTGCTGCTTAGGCAGATTTTTATTTAGAGCCTCGAGTATGTTTTGTGTGTTTATGTGTTTGGTTTGCTGTCGTGGTAGGTCTATGTGAGACTGGAATTGTAGTGAGTGTGGTTTCCTTCTCCTCCTGACTGGTTACGCCAGTACTGAGTTGAGAGAGCTTAGCCTCCAGTTTGGCTATATGGTTGCATCTCTCACATGTGTTGGAATTTGTTGGGAGGAGGAGAGGGTTGTCTGTGTACATGAGACAGTTGTAACATTGCCTCAAGATTCCCAGGTTCACCAGCTGGACCGGAGAGGAGATTGACAACTGACCTTTGGACATGCTAGAATAGTATTGTAAATTCCTTTATAATTGAAAAAAGGGCCAATGGGGAACAAGGTACTCAAGGGGAGTTTGTGAGGGTGTAGTGCTTTTAATTTTTTAGTGCTGACTTATATAATTTCTTTAGTGAGCAAGTGCCAGGTAACTTAAATGCAATGTGTTACAGGTAACTTAAATGCAAAAACGACAAACAGTAACTTTCTTTCAAGTGAAACAAGGAAATAAGTACAGTAAGCAATGCATATATCACTAGGGATCCACAGAAGCACTGAAAAGCTGCGTTTTAGGTGGAATTATCTTTTCAGGGAAATAACAAGCAAACAAACAACAAGCAAACAAACAAAGCTAGATTCAGCAGGCCTGGATCTAGTCTGTGCTACAGCAAACAGGGTATACCAATTTCAGTAATAAACAGTTCAAATATGCAGCACTATAAGCCTTTAACCAGAAATTCCCAGCTCAGAAGGGCAGAGTCCAGCCTCTCCTCCCACAAGAGTGCAGACCACGAACCTTCTTAATGTAAAATAACTGGCCTGAAGCCCAAGTGCTTAAACCAGAACTAATACACTTTTAGAATAACAGACACTGAGCCCTCAATCAGCAGTTCCCAACTTAGAAGGATGTAAGCTACCTGTCCTGCCACCACAGTGCAGGCCACAAACCTTCCTAATGTAAAATAACTGGTCTGAAGCCCAAGTGCTTAATCCAAAAGACTTAGAATGATAGCTACACTTTAATCAAGTTACTACCAAGCAGTAATAAATACAATTGAATACTTTAAAGAATGCCTGGATTAGTGCTCAAGTTATACAAACAAAGCTAGATTCAGCAGGCCTGGATCTAGTCCATGCTATAGCAAACAAGGTGTACCAATTTCAGTAAGAAGCAGTTCAAATATACAGGCACTATAAGCCTTTAACCAGAAATTCCCAGCTCAGAAGGGCAGAGTCCTGCCTCTCCTCCCACAAGAGTGCAGACCACGATCCCTTCTAATGTAAAATAACTGGCCTGAAGCCCAAGTGCTTAAACCAGAATTAATACACTTTTAGAATAACAGACACTGAGCCCTCAATCAGCAGTTCCCAACTTAGAAGAATGTAAGCTACCTGTCTTGCCACCACAGTGCAGACCACAAACCTTCTTAATGTAAAACAACTGGTCTGAAGCCCAAGTGCTTAAACTAAAAGGCTTAGAATGAGATACACCAAGCAGTAATAAATACAATTGAGTACTTTTAAGATGACGCAAAAGCAAAATAAAGTAGGAAGAAACACAGATACAGTAAAAGGAGATACATTTTTTTTTTTAAGACATGGGTCTTAATGACTTAAATGTTCATTCGTGGTCTTTTTGAGCTTGTAATCTAAGCACTGAAACATTGTGTGCTGATGATTTCAAGGGATTAGCAAGACAGTGTTCTGTAGCTAGCTTATATACAATGTAGAAGTCAAAGTGTGAAACCAACAAAAAAATGAAAAGAAAATATTGACAGTTTTTGTTTAACTTGAGAGCTTCAAAACAGGAATATTTGATACAATTAAGCTAAGACTTCATGACTATATAGTCCCTAAATCCCTTAAAGTAGTTTAACTGTACAAGGTTCCAGAGCTAAATAAAAACATAAATGACTGTCCGTTAGCACCCATTATATGTCATAGAAAAGGCCTCATTGTAGTGGTAAGTCAGTTCACTGGGACATTAATCAATATCCTCAGTTAAAAATGTAAAAATGTATGTAGTTATATGAGAGCTTTTATATACATTCTGCAAACTTCATATGATGGGTCAGTGAGTCTTACCTGACCCAGCCTGGCATAGAAGGAAAGAGATGGAGTCGGGGGGGAGTAGATTAGGAAAAGAAGGAGGCTTTTTGAAGATTATCACTTGGAATGTGGGCCCATTAAGAAAGAGCAGGAACAGATTAAATAGAACAAAAACTGATCTTGTTTTATTGCACGAGATTAAGTTAAACAGGAGAGAGGTGTGGAAACTAGGAGGAAAGGACTTTAAAGTATTATGATGCAGTACTGTCCCAAAGATAAGGAAGAGAGGACTGGTAATCCATGTTAGAAAAAAAATAAAGGTTATATGGAAAATGTAAAAGAGGCTGGGGTGTAGGTGGGTCATTTTAGCATTATAAGCTGAAGGTCATGACTGGAAGGAGTGGGGTCTTTATGGTCTCAGCACAGATCCTCCTGATTTTTATAAATGTTTCTATAGCAACTGGCAGAACCTATTTCCATTTTGTGAGTCAGATGTGATTGGTGATTTTAATTTAGTGTTTGACAGGGAGTTAGATAGAAAATTACATTGTAAGGAAAGATATTATAGGGCAAGGGGTGTAGTAAAGGAGTGATATAAAGAAAAAGGTTTGGTAGATATGTGCAGACACCTAAACCTAAACACAATAAGGTTCACTTTTTCGTGAATGAGGCTAGAGAAGTGAGTATACCAGACAGGTTTCTAGTCAAAGGAATAATACTGAGCTGGGTTTAAAATGGGGTTATAGTCTGTTAGACTGTGCACTTGTCATTTTGACATTTAGGATTCCCCTAGGGATTAGGGGGAGTGCAAGATGAAACTGGAAACCTTGGTACTGGACAAATGTTTAAATAAAGAGGGAGGGGAGGGTACCTATTGAGGGAAAATTCTCTGCTGGAATGGTGGGACAGACATTTGGCAAACTGACCCCCATATGTAGTTGGACACAGTTAAAGGCATCTTGAGGGGTGAGTATATGAGAAAAGATGAATACTGGATTGGGGAAAAAGATGGGATCAGGAGATATACTTCTTAGAGAGAGCAATACATCAAGGAGGAAGAAAGCAAGTTGTAGAGAAAAGCTTGCAAGTTGCAAGGTTACGTGTATGGACCCAAAAATATTAAACTACCTTGAATGAGAAAATCTTACTAGATACCCAGGATTTTTGATAGTGTACAGGAGGTAAATGCATGATGGTGAGAGTGAAAAAGAGGCAGAAAGATGGTACTATAATGACACGTTTTGATGAAGAAGGCAATCTGGTGACCAACTCTGATGGGATTTCAGCAATATGTCTGGATTTCTATGTGGTTTGTAGAAGATGAAAGTAATACGTAGTCTAGTTTTCAGGAAACATATTTTTTGGAGAGAGAAACACTAACTATGGTGGAAAGGGATGCGCCTATTGCTGAGATAACAGAAGGTAACATAAGAGAGGTAGACAGGGGCTTGAGCAGAGAGAAATCTCTGGGCAGTGAAGGATTTCCATTGAATTCTACCAACATTATCAAATGCAGTTGGTTGGTCATTTAACAAGGATTTATAATATGCGAAAACTGACAGGTGAAGTACTAGAGTCTGTTACAAAGGCTGTTTTATTGCCTAAGGGTAGACAGGATCAAAAAACGCTAGAGAATTATAGGCCTGTTTCTAAAATTTATGCAATACAAAAGTACTAGTAGGAGTATTGGTGGGGATAATGCAGAAATATACTGGTCAGGATTAGTACAGGATAATCAGAGGGGCTTCATAAAAGGGAGGTCAGCTGAGTTAAACTGGTGGTCACTTAGAAAGTTTGTAGCTCATGCAGAAGCTGAGAGTTGGGACCATGCAGGTGACATCTTTTTGAATATTAAAAAGGCATTTAATGTGACTGAGTTTTTTTTTAAATCTTGAAGAATGCGATACTAAGCAAGGCATTCCTTATGCGGATCTCTGCTTTGTATAGTTGCAATTATTGTTAAATGGTCATTATCTCAAGACATTCACATTGGCAGGGGTTCACAAAAGAGGTTTCCTTTGTCCCCACTATTGTTCATTTCAGCTGTAGAGACCTTGTCACAGAAAATACAGTACGTCATGCAGTGCATTCCCTGTCAGCGTAAGGTCTGTGGAGTGTTTGTGGATGATTGTATGTTGGCATCTGATAGGCTAGAACATATTCTTTCTGGTGTGTTTGAGATCTTTGATAGGTTTAGACTTGATTCAGGCCTGGAAATTAATTTGTCTAAGTCAGTTCAAGTTAGGGTTGAGATCTTTGATAGGTTTAGACTTGATTCAGGCCTGGAAATTAATTGGTCTAAGACAGTTCAAGTTAGGGTTGAGATCTTTGATAGGTTTAGACTTGATTCAGGCCTGGAAATTAATTGGTCTAAGACAGTTCAAGTTAGGGTTGAGATCTTTGATAGGTTTAGACTTGATTCAGGCCTGGAAATTAATTGGTCTAAGACAGTTCAAGTTAGGGTTGAGATCTTTGATATGTTTAGACTTGATTCAGGCCTGGACATTAATTGGTCTAAGACAGTTCAAGTTAGGGTTGAGATCTTTGATAGGTTTAGACTTGATTCAGGCCTGGAAATTAATTGGTCTAAGACATCTCAAGTTAGGGGTGAGATCTTTGATAGGTTTAAATTTGATTCAGGCCTGGAAATTAATTGGTCTAAGATAGTTTAAGTTAGGGTTGAGATCTTTGATAGGTTTAAACTTGATTCAGGCCTGGAAATCAATTGGTCTAAGACAGCTCAAGTTAGGGTAGGGAATTTTTCTGACCCTTGTAAATGAGCACTGCATTGGTAGAGTAGATGAAACCAAGTATCTGGGACTGGTAATGAAAGATACAGAGGAGGCTTTGGTGGTGGGTAATTATCAGGATCTTTATCAGCAGATATCCACTTGGTTAGCAGTTTGATCAAGAAGAGTGTTTACATTATCTTGTAGAAATAACTCAATCTAAATGATGTTACATCCTAGAACTTCCTGAAGTTCTTCCTGATACGTCCTGGAGCACTTCATGTCAGTAGGCATTTGTCATTGATTTTTAAGGCTGAGACCTTTCTAGACTAGTTGCAAAGCTCATGCAAGAGGTTTGTGTGGAATAGAAATGGCGCATATATGGGGATGATGTGATTTGGGAAAGAAGAAAAGAGAGGAAACTGTGATATTAATAAAGTTTTAAGTGGTCAATGCAGAGGGTTTTCCAATAGGGTTTAGGGAATGCTAATGGAGCACATGTATTGAAAAGATAAGGATAAATTGAAGTTGAAATGGTGGGGATAGATAGATTAAGATGTTTAGAGGAAGAGTGGATGATGTGTTTTAAAAGTGGGGATACGTTAGAAGTCCTGCTACTAGTTTGGGATCAACATATGTGTTGGTTACATCATTTGTATAGAGCTCCCTGTCAGACCTCTCATTCTTCAGGAAAGGGAGAGAGAAATCCTGGAGATGTGGAGACCTAGGCGCAGGCTGTACCCATATGGTTTGGCAGTGTATCTCTATATGTCATTGTTGAGAGAATTCAGTGAGGAAATGGGAAGGCGTAGTTATAAAAAAAGTTCCAAAGAGTTAGAGATTTTGTCTCTTAGGTCTAAGGTGAGAGGGTTATGGGTGGGAGTGTTTGGATAACACAATTATTTTATTGATGGGAGACGGGCTAAGAGTAGTATTTTAAAAAGTTTGAAAGGGGGATATAGTCAGCAGCAATATTAGGACTTACTTTAGAGTTTAATAAAAAAGTGAAATATGCATGCAGACAACCAAGTGAACCAAAACCTAAAAAACTGGAAAGATGAAACATGCACAAGTGGTAGTACACCGAAACAACCACTAAAAATTATTCTGTCATTTCAAATGTTTATTTATCACTCAACACATATTCATTTAGTGCTTTTGTCCAATAACATTAACAATACGACTTCATCAGAATGAAATGGAAGTTGCATCACAAGTTAAGTTATATAGAAAAAGCACACCTAATTTAAATGCATTAAAAATATCTTAAAGGGGTACAGCAATGTAAACGTATATACAATATATACAAAATGCATATGAGTACCTATCCTACATTAAAAATCAGAAAAAATAATAACCCGAATATTAATATACAACATAAACTAATAACACTATCACCATTAAATAAACAATTCACCATTAATTATTTATTTAAACACATCAGAATTAATATATGTTATAATTTAGCTTCTCTTAACTCGATGGAAAACTGGTCAGTCCAACAATTAAGTGAAAATAGCCCCAAGAGGCTAAACAAAAGTCCCAGTGTATAAAAATAACTGCACAGGCACGTAGAAATGAATATCTCCTCTCTTTATTTTATACACACATGAACAGTCTCAGGTTAAGCGCTTTCATCTACTGACGTAGATTTCATCAGAACCACTTACACCTTTAATTTAAGTACAGGGGTTATGGAAACATGATCATTTAATCCTGGTTTAACAGGGGCATATAACTCTAACTGCCCTGCATGTTGTTTATACTCTAGCTTTGTTTCTCATGCCTATCCCCTAGGGCTATGGAAAATTTTATCCAGTACCCCAAATTTAAATTAACACTTGGTAGATGCGAATGAGATTTGTTTGTAAAATTAGACATGCTTTGCTGTTTGCAGTGTATGAGATTTCCAAGTCAGGTAGACAATTTAAAATTGTTAGATAGAGGAAGCAAAATAAAATTACTAAGGACCTTAAAAACGATGACACACATACTGCTTATCTGGTGAATAAAAGTAATTATAACAATGCTGATTAACTGGAAGAAATTAATAATCTACAAACTGGGGACAGATTGAGTAAGTCAGCCTTTGTTTCTAATTGAACCCTCTGCTGAGCTAAATGACCCTAGAGAATTCCATCTCTACGGAGATCTGAGAGAAGATCCGATAAATTGTAGTGTATGTCATAAAACTCCCACAATAATGATTACAACAATCAAAGGACCTAAAGGGTTTTACCGAGAGAAACAAAGTAAACAGGGTACGGAACAGAGGAAGGGCAAGAGAAAGCATTAAGTATTAGCCCCACCTATTCTTCCAGTCCCTGGACTTCAAAACATGATGATATTATGTTAACCTGTAAGCTATAAAATATTTTCAAGAACAGTCACATAGTTATTTCTTAATCATTTTTTTATTATTTGAAAAGGATTTTACTTTTATACCTTTTAAAAAATTGATTTGGCTGATTGTCTTCCTGATCTTCATTTATTTACTAGGAAGTTTAGTTTGGCTGTGCATTTTGAATTAAACAATAACAAAGATGGAATATTTTATTATAAATTTAAGAAAAAAGTATGTTTAATCCACTTTTACATCCTTTAATCTAAACACATAAAATGTAAGATGTGTGTGTGTGTGTGTGTGTGTGTGTGTGTGTGTGTGTGTGTGTGTGTTTATGTATATATGTATATATGTATATATATATATATATATATATATATATATATATATATATATATATAGGTCTACTCTACATGGTTGACATTTCAGAAAGTCAAAGGCCATATGGCCGAGACCATATGATTGACTTTCGAAATGTTGACCATGTAAAAAAAAACACAACAATCATTTACCTTCACACTGCTAGCAAGGGGGAATGCCCCCTTGCACTCATCCATGCACCCCCCCCGGAACTTAAATATACCAACTCTGAGATCATAATATACATATACATTTCGAAAGTCAATCATATGGTCTCGGCCATATGGTCTTCGACTTTCTGACATGTCGACCATGTGAAGGGGACCCATATATATATATATATATATATGTATATATATATATATATATATATATATATATATATATATATATATATATACACACACACACACACACATATATATATATATATATATATATATATATATATATATATATAGACACATACACACACACACACGCACGCATACATATATATATATACATATATATATATATATATATATATATATATATATATATATATATATAGTTCCCTATCAGAAGCCTGAAACACTATAAGCCTGAAAATCAAAATCCTGAAACCAAAAGCCTGAAAATTCAAAATCCCGAAAACCCAAAATCCTGAAAACACAAAATGGACATACTGACGTCATTGTGGCTTTGCTATTGTTAGCCCTGTGGTGTTAGGTCATGCATTGGGTTCAGGTAAGTGTCTTGATTGGTTTTATGTTAGGGTTAGGGGCAGTTTAAGTGAGTTAGGGTTAGGGCGCAGGTTAGGCATGTATGCAATAGTGACAAATATTGGGGTTAGGGGCGGTTTAAGTGAGTTAGGGTTAGGGCGCGGGTCAGGTGAGTCTGCGATAGTGACGGACCTTAGGGTTAGGGTTAGGGTCAGGGTCAGTTGGTAGATATTAGTGTCTTTATAGTGACATATTAGCATTATTTGTGTTTTCAGGATTTTGAGTTTCAGGATTTTGGGTTTTAGGGATTTTGAATTTTCAGGCTTTTGGTTTCAGGATTTTGATTTTTCAGGCTTATAGTGTTTCAGGCTTCTGATAGGGAACTATATATATATATATATATATATATATATATATATATATATATATATATATAATATTCAAAACTAGGTACCACAACCTTTCTGGTGCAGAAAGATATTATTTTAAGGGTTTGATGTCTGATAAGTTGGTTCATATGATGCAACTTGACAAAGATGGTGGCACCGTTATTTTTCATGCCATTGATTATTCAAGCATCATATCTGGTATGTTAATATAGCCTACGGGCATATTGATATGTTCTAGGATGACTGCCTTATGGAAGGTACAATATCTCCAATTTTTTATCAGTTTTTAAATGTGGCCAGTCCTATTATTAGTACTATTTTTGTACTGCCAAAGATCCATAAAAAAATATTCAACATACCACCTTTTAGTCCCATTGTAGCAGCCCACAGATCAAAAACATATCCTTTAGAAGTCTTTATTATTAAAACATGGAAATCAGTGTTTTTTGTGTAAACACAAATGCATAAAGACTTACGGTATTTTCTCAGCAAATTGAAACAAAAAATTTGGAATAAAGCTATTGCCTTTCTAACTAAGGATCTTTTTAACTTTATCCTACAAAATAAAAAGGACCAACTTATTCCCAGATGCTGTTTTATCATACAATTTTCAGTGCTAATGCTGCTTTAATAGTGGATTTTTAAACATTGTTTTAGATAATAATTATATATATTTTGAAGGAGAAATATATAAACTGATTACAGGGTTGCCCCTATTGTTGCCAGTCTTGTTTTGGAAGGATGGGAGGAAAATATGTGTTTAGTTGCCCCTTTTATCAGCATTGCAAACTCTACCTTAGATAACTAGATAATATTTTTATCCTTTGGTCAGGTACAGAAGAATTAGTCCATAATCTTATACAATATTTACATTAAACTACACTCTTTTTAAAAATATATCCGTATAACAAAACTCCAATGGACAATCTTGATATGACTGTTATTAAGACCAAAATGGCTTTCATGTCAAATATTTCTAGAAAACCCACCTTTAGTAATAGGTATCTCCATTTTCAGAGTTACCATCCATTTACATATAAAATCAAGTTGATTAAGTGACAGTATATTAGGTTGACAAGGATGGCATCAGATTGGACAACCTTTAATTTGGAAAAATCTAAAACTGAGAACATGTTTTTGATAGGGATTCCTCCCAGAAAATGGTAATGGATGTAAATTCCAACACTGCTTCAAGATAAGGCATTAAATGTAAACTGTTATTAGGAGTGGGGATTATTAAGTGAGATATCTCCATCTAGAAAACAATACTATATTTAATAACAAAGTGATATGTTTCTTTAAGAGAGCTTTTTTACTACAATATAATTCAGGGTCATAAGTGATTAAATCTATTTTGAATAATAAATGGAGTATGTTTAAAGCCAACAATATGATTTCTAATATTCTGGCGATCATTTATTTGAATTTATGGTGCTGGAGATAGTACCTATGAGTTTAAGAAGAGGTGACTATAATAATAGATTAGAGCTAGCAGCGACTAAATGGATCATCGAATTCCAGGCGCATAAGCTACCTGGTTTAAATGCTGTAGTCCCTTTAAAGCCTCTATTGAAAAAGCGCAGGTTGCATCAATGATTTTAATTGTTTAATTGATTTATACTGTTGTATAAAGTGTTAGTTTTTAGTAGTTTTTATGGATCTGAAGAAGCACTATCTGGTGTGAAAGCGCTTATCCTGATTGAAGTGTAATAAACTTTTTATGCAGCAGCCATGGTGGACACTTGATTTTGTTTTATTTGTTTATTCTACTGTTGAATCGAGTGACCTTCAGTTGTTTGGGATATTTTATTATTATCTTTTTTCTGGGGAAACAGCTCAGCTTTGTATACAAAACAGCTAGTAATCTAAACAGCTGTTTGAGATTACTAAAATTGATAAAAAGTGTTCATTGACCTCTGTTAATAGGATGCTGTAAACAGTGTGCCTTCATAAGGGAGGACACTGGTACAAAATTAGAAAATGGTGGCATTAACAATGTGGTTTTAATAAATGGAAATTGTGGGACTGCTGAGATCATTTACCTTGTAAAATGTTTAATGCGTCCAGCATTTTGTGTTGGAAAAAGGGAGAGGACACTTGGAAAAAGAATTTATGAGCACATTTATGGTATTTCTAGGTCCAGTATTAGCAGTGTGTTATATAAGCATGCTATTGTGTGTTGTGACTTTAAACAATTTAAATTTATAATACTGGATAAAACTTTTCATAACCCAAGGGAATGGATATGGGAAAAAAAATTAGAGCACAAGGAACTTTTGTGGCAATTAAGGTTACATGCCATTATTAAACCAGGATTAAATGATCATGTTTCTAAAGTTTCGGTACTTAAATTAAGAGTAGTTAAATTATAATATATGATCTAGATTCAAATGTATTTATTTAAATAAATAATGGTAAATTGTTTAATGGTATTACTGTTTATTGGTTTATATTGTATATTAATATATAATATACAATATTGTATATTGTATATTAATATTCATGTTATCATTTTTTTCTGAATTAAGATATTGGGCTGGGTGGTCTTTTATGTATTTTGTATACGTTGCATATCTTTTACGTTGATGTACACCTTAAAGATATTTTTATTCAATTTAAATTTCATCTTTCTACTTTTTAGGTTTTGACTTACTTTAGAGTTCTCAGTGCCCTGAAAGCACAGGGAAAGACTGGAATTTGTAAGGAGTGGGAAACGGTGCCCAGCTATTATCACACCTGGGGGTGGGGGTGGGGGGGTTAATGAAGTGTATCCTGGGTCATGCTGTGTATTTGGATAACGCTAATGCTATGGTATCATATTACTGGAAATGGATATTGGTTTTTCAAGCAATTATTTTTGTTCACTGTTTTCATTATGTTATGTAAAATTTCAATAAAAATGATAATAAAAATTGAAGAATAAATAATATTTAAAAATTTTAAAAGAAGAATATTTAATTGTAGCTAATAGTTGTTTTCAATTATACTCCAGTTTCACATTAGAAAGTCCTATAATTTTTTTTAATGTTGACACACACACACACACACACACACACACACACACACACACACACACACACACACACACACACACACACGAACCATACACACATACACCCACACATTTATGGGTGCTAATGTCTGCATTCATTTTACTTAATGCTTAGTCATATTAACTTTTTAATGTTGTTTTATTTCTGACCATCTTGCATAACCATTCCCTCTGCTGTTTCTGATACAAACAAGCATTGCAATTTTCACCTTACATTTCCCTGAAATGATGTCCTCTAATCAGGTGTGGAGCCTGGAGTGAATGACCCTTTATTTATGTCCTATAATCACGTGTGGAGCCTGGAGTGAATGACCCTTTATTTACGTCCTATAATCAGGTGTGGAGCCTGGAGTGAATGACCCTTTATTTACATCCTATAATCAGGTGTGGAGCCTGGAGTGAATGACCCTTTATTTACGTCTTATAATCAGGTGTGGAGCCTGGAGTGAATGACTCTTTATTTACATCCTATAATCAGGTGTGGAGCCTGGAGTGAATGACCCTTTATTTACGTCCTATAATCAGGTGTGGAGCCTGGAGTGAATGACCCTTTATTTATATTCCTATAATCAGGTGTGGAGCCTGGAGTGAATGACCCTTTATTTATGTCCTATAATCTGGTGTGGAGCCTAGAGTGAATGACCCTTTATTTATGTCCTATAGTCAGGTGTGGAGCCTGGAGTGAATGACCCTTTATTTATGTCCTATAATCAGGTGTGGAGCCTGGAGTGAATTACCCTTTATTTATGTCCTATAATCAGGTGTGGAGCCTGGAGTGAATGACCCTTTATTTATGTCCTATAATCAGGTGTGGAGCCTGGAGTGAATGACCCTTTATTTACGTCCTATAATCAGGTGTGGTGCCTGGAGTGAATGACCCGTTATTTATGTCCTATAATCAGGTGTGCAGCTTGGAGTGAATGACCCTTTATTTATGTCCTATAATCAGGTGTGGAGCCTGGAGTGAATGACCCTTTATTTACATCCTATAATCTGGTGTAGAGCCTGGAGTGAATGACCCTTTATTTATGTCCTATAGTCAGGTGTGGAGCCTGGAGTGAATGAACCTTTATTTCTGTCCTATAATCAGGTGTGGAGCCTGGAGTGAATGACCCTTTATTTACGTCCTATAATCAGGTGTGGAGCCTGGAGTGAATGACCCTTTATTTACATCCAATAATCAGGTGTGGAGCCTAGAGTGAATGACCCTTTATTTACGCCCTATAATCAGGTGTGGAGCCTGGAGTGAATGACCCTTTATTTACGTCCCATAATCAGGTGTGGAGCCTGGAGTGAATGACCCGTTATTTACGTCCTATAGTCAGGTGTGGAGCCTGGAGTGAATGACCCTTTATTTATGTCCTATAATCAGGTGTGGAGCCTGGAGTGAATGACTCTTTATTTACGTCCTATAATCAGGTGTGGAGCCTGAAGAGAATGACCCGTTATTTACGTCCTATAATCAGGTGTGGAGCCTGGACTGAATGACCCTTTATTTACATCCTCTAATCAGGTGTGGAGTCTGGAGTAAATGACCCTTAATTTACATCCTCTAATCAGGTGTGGAGCCTGGAGTGAATGACCCTTTATTTACATCCTATAATCTGGTGTGGAGCCTGGAGTGAATGACCCTTTATTTATGTCCTATAGTCAGGTGTGGAGCATGGAGTGAATGACCCTTTATTTATGTCCTATAATCAGGTGTGGAGCCTGGAGTGAATGACTCTTTATTTACGTCCTATAATCAGGTGTGGAGCCTGAAGAGAATGACCCTTTATTTACATCCTATAATCAGGTACGGAGCCTGGAGTGAATGACCCTTTATTTACATCCTATAATCAGGTATGGAGCCTGGACTGAATGACCCTTTATTTACATCCTCTAATCAGGTGTGGAGCCTGGAGTAAATGACCCTTAATTTACATCCTATAATCAGGTGTGAAGCCTGGAGTGAATGACCCTTTATTTACGTCCTCTAAGCAGGTGTGGAGCCTGGAGTGAATGAACCTTTATTTACATCCTCTAATCAGGCGTGGAGCCTGGAGTGAATGACCCTTTATTTACATCCTATAATCAGGTGTCGAGCCTGGAGTGAATGACTCTTTACTTATGTCCTATAATCAGGTGTGGAGCCTGGAGGGAAGGACCCTTTATTTATGTCCTCCAATCAGGTGTGGAGCCTGGAGTGACTGACCCTTTATTTACATCCTATAATCAGGTGTAGAGCCTGGAGTGAATGACCCTTTATTTATGTCCTATAATCAGGTGTGGAGCCTGGAGTGAATGACCCTTTATTTACGTCCTGTAATCAGGTGTGAAGCCTGGAGTGAATGTCCCTTTATTTACGTCCTATAATCAGATGTGGAGCCTGGAGTGAATGACCCTTTATTTACTTCCTATAATCAGGTGTGGAGCCTGGAGTGAATGACTCTTTATTTACATCCTCTAATCAGGTGTGGAGCCTGTAGTGAATGACCCTTTATTTACATCCTATAATCAGGTGTGGAGCCTAGAGTGAATGACCCTTTATTTACATTTTATAATCAGGTGTGGAGCCTGTAGTGAATGACCCTTTATTTATGTCTTATAATCAGGTGTGGAGCCTGGAGTAAATGACCCTTTATTTACGTCCTATAATCAGGTGTGGAGCCTGGAGTGAATGATCCTTTATTTACATCCTATAATCAGGTGTGGAGCCTGGAGTGAATGACCCTTTATTTACGTCCTGTAAACAGGTGTGGAGCCTGAAGTGAATGACCCTTTATTTACGCCCTATAATCAGGTGTGAAGCCTGGAGTGAATGGCCCTTTATTTATGTCCTATAATCAGGTGTGGAGCTTGGAGTGAATGACCCTTTATTTACGTCCTATAATCAGGTGTGGAGCCTGAAGGGAATGAACCTTTATTTACGTCCTCCAATCAGGTGTGGAGCCTGGCGTGAATGACCCTTTATTTACATCCTATAATCAGGTGTGGACCCTGGAGTGAATGACCCTTTATTTACGTCTTATAATCAGGTGTGGAGCTTGGAGTGAATGACCCTTTATTTATGTCCTATAATCATGTGCAGAGCCTGGATTGAGTGACCCTTTATTTACATCCTATAATCAGGTGTGGAGCTCAGAGGGAATGACCCTTTATTTACATCCTATAATCAGGTGTGGAGCCTGGAGTGAATGACCCTTTATTTACATCCTATAATCAGGTGTGGAGCCTGGAGGGAATGACTCTTTATTTATACATCCTATAATCAGGTGTGGAGCCAGGAGGGAATGACCCTTTATTTATGTCCTATAATCAGGTGTGGAGCCTGGAAGGAATGACCCTTTATTTACGTCCTATAATCAGGTGTGGAGCCTGGAGTGAATGACCCTCTATTTACGTCCTGTAAACAGGTGTGGAGCCTGAAGTGAAGGACCCTTTATTTACGCCCTATAATCAGGTGTGGAGCTTGGAGTGAATGACACTTTATTTACGTCCTATAATCAAGTGTGGAGCTCAGAGGGAATGCCCCTTTATTTACTTCCTATAATCAGGTGTGGCGCTTGGAGTGAATGACCCTTTATTTATGTCCTATAATCAGGTGTGGAGCCTGAAGTGAATGACCCTTTATTTACGCCCTATAATCAGGTGTGGAGCCTGGAGTGAATAACCCTTTATTTACGTCTTATAATCAGGTGTGGAGCCTGGAGTGAATGACCCTTTATTTACATCCTATAATCAGGTGTGGAGCCTGGAGTAAATGACCCTTTATTTATGCCCTATAATCAGGTGTGGAGCCTGGAGGGAATGACCCTTTATTTATACATCCTATAATCAGGTGTGGAGCCAGGAGGGAATGACCCTTTATTTTCATCTTATAATCAGGTGTGGAGCCTGGAGGGAATGACCCTTTATTTACTGGTTGAGTGATCTCCTTCCCCATTTCCCCATCCTCATTTGGTGAGTCACACATACTGGGTACACATACACATATGAGCCAATATAACTTGTAAATATCCTGCACCAGCCTCCTAGTTTGCTTACCTGTGGGTCCAAAGTCTAGCTTGTACCACCCCCAGCCAGGAGCCACCGAGCCACGAACCTGAGTCTTCTTTCCAGGATTGAAACAAAAGTCTATTAGACATTAACTGTTGTCTGTTACCAGAAGCCTATGCTACCAAAATAAGACAGAAGGTTTCTTTCTGTTCTCTTAACTGCTTGCAACCTCCATGTAATTTATTTATTTAGTTCATTACCAGATAAAAATGACACAATAATACCTCTTGTTGTAGTTGTAAGAATAAAAGGGCTTTGCAACATATAATAACACTTCATAAGAACAACACTCATCACAGGTAATGATGCTGGATGTATTATAAAAATATAGTTCAAATAGAATTAGAACATACAGTTAAAGAAGTTGTTTGGAATATCAGATCCGATATACTTTTATTTGTATGTTTTTACTGTTGTTTATCAATTTCTTTCACATCTCAAGCCCTTACAAATGTTATGAACAATCTTAAATTCAATGTAAATACATAGAGATGAATATACAGTTTGTCTAATCAACTGTTTCAACAGGCTTTACTATCTAAAATAAGTTTCACAGGTAGTCAAAATTGCATTTACATCCATAAAATATTTTTTTCCAAATTTTATATGCATAGAAAAGCATTTCAAATGTCTAATAAGAACCAATTACAATTTTTTTCATTCAAATTACCATAACTCCAGATTCATCTTTAAAAATCTTAGCATTTTCCTAAGCATAGCATATACCTCTGCCTCTCTTCTTGGTATTGGTTTGTATAGTTTGCTTTCCACTCCCTAGCCAATATAGTTCGTACATTTGCCATCCCCTTTGGCAAAAACAAAGTGCCCACAAATTACCACATAGGTGGTAATCCATTAAGTACAGAAGAAGTAATTAGGGACCTGGGGACCCAAGTTGATAGCAATCTCTCATTTGACAACCACGTGGCCAAAGTGGTTAGAAAAACATTTTATATAGCCCACCTAATCATGAAGGGATTCACATCTAGATCAGGGGAGGTCATCGTGCCTCTTTACTCATCCCTCATCAGGCCCATAATTTAGTACAATGCCCCTTTTGGGATGTACCTTACCAGACACCTGCAGCAACTGGAAAGACCCCAAAAGTACCTCACCAAGAGGATCAAAGGGCTCAAACAGATGCCATATGCTGCCCGGTTAAAGAAACTCCAGCTCTACTCAGTGGCATACCACCTGTTCAGAGGCGATCTGTGCCTGACGTATAAGGCCATGTCCAACCCGGAATTAAGGGACATGCTGCACCTCAGAAAATCCAAATCCCATCAAGTTACGCGCTCGAGAGACTTGAACCTCAGCACTGAAATAAGTAGGACATGCTGGAGGGACAGATTCATAACCCAGAGGCTCCCATCACTCTGGAATAAAATCCCAGTCCAGGTTAGGCAGAGTCCCTCATTGACTCTCTTCAAGAGGAATCTTGATGAGTGGATGGGAGATCGTAGGTTTACCCCGGGTATCACTTCTGTGTCACTGTTAGACAGAGGCACAGTATACTAACCTCGAAAAAGGGCATAGCAAAATTAATTTAAAATGGGTGGCAAAAGCCAAACACACTCTGGCTAGGCTTATAAATGCCCTAGGGCAGATAGCCTAGTATGAACCTGTGAACCTATGAACCTATGAACCTATGAACCTATGAAGGCATTACCAGTAGCACCTGTATTTCATCCCTGTCCCATGTCTATTTAGTGTCTTGCAGGCCAGCATCAACGTCATTAATTTGTCGCCATCTGTGCTAGTCTGTTTTGCACTCCCAGAACATGTGTTTAATCCCTCCCTGTTCCTCTCCACATCATTAATATTCATTGTTATTACTCCTCCCTGCCAGCTATAGCCCATCAGATGTTCCATACTAAAAATGCATCACTTTCATGATTTGGTCCCATAAACTTGACCACCTTTTCAGCAGATCACAGTTTCTCCAATCTTCTTCCTATTGTGTGATATTTAAATTTCGTCCTTTATTTTCCCATTTGATTTGCAGCTTGACAATCAGTTTCTCTCCCTTTTTATGCTACAACTCTTTATTTATGGTTCCTACACATCCTTCTTTATACTTTCCATATTTCCCATGATGCTATGCTCTCCCATTTCCCCTACTATTATTTTATTTCTATTTGTAATAAGAACATATTTTTCTATATCTATATCATTGTGAGTGGAGTATGTTATATCTTTTGAATCTTTTGGAAGATTGTCCTGATTCCCCCTGAAAAGAAGTCAAATCCTAATGGGGCTACCCTGGTCAAAAAAGGGTAATAAAAATAAATATTGATGGTTTACACCATCAGGAACAATTACTCTATTGCAAATTTCTTAAAATAATAACCAAAAATGTAAAACCTTGAAAAAATAAATACTACAGTGCCAAAGGTTTCAGAATGACATGACAACATCATTAACTCTCTTTTTCCCATTTACTGCATGGGGTCAGGCTATCATGTCAACTGTTGACCTATCTCGCTGTTGAATACCACTCTCCTACCTTCTTTGGGATTCATGCCTAACTGACACAGGCCTTCTTCACACAAACTACCCACATCTTTGCTGGATGCCTTGGTTTCCTCTTCCCTTCTTTCCTGTCACAAATCTTTTTCACCATTGTCTTCTGCTTTTCTGCACTTTTGCCTGAAGTACCATAATCCATTCTCTTTTGACTTTTCTGGAATTGGAGCTACTTTGGCTTCTGCTTTTATGTTCTTATTTCTTCATCTGTCCCACAGTGTGCATCCTACCACCCATCTCAGGCACTTCATCAACATCATCTCAAGCTTCCTCAACTGCTTTACCTTCACTGCCCATGTTTCTGTACCATACAGTAGTACTGGTCACATCACTGTTTTGAACACCTTACTTTTCAGCTTCTTTGCCATTTTCTGTCCCACACTACCCCTGACACTATGCCAGTTGGATGTAGCCTCTCTGATTCTAGCTTTGACCTCCTAATTCAGACTTCCCTTCTCCTCAAGCACCCCTCCCAGATACTTGAAGCTGCTAACCTGCTCCACTATTTTCTCTTCTATCTCGGTTCTCATATTCTTATAATTTCCCCTATTTGCTGCCATTACCACTCTCTTATTTGTATTAATTGTCATCCCACGTGCCTTCAGTTTTACATTCTATTCCCTATACTTTGCTGAAGTTCTTGCTCAGAATCCACCTGTAATGCCACATCATCAGCATGCAGCAAATTTATTGACATGTCCCCTCTGACTTCTTTGCTAATGTAGTTCAACACCATTATGAACAGCAGGGTGCTCGGAGCTGAAATCTAAAACACACCCAGTCCGCACTGGAAATCCCTCTGTAAGACCAAACACTGTTCATACCCGAGTCATCGGGTCCTTGTGCATAGCCTGCACTACATCTACTAATGTTTCTGGGGCTTCAAACCGCTGTAGAACTGCCCAGATCAGCTTTCCTGGGACCTTGTCACATGCTTTCTACTAGTCTGGGAAGTAATGCCCAGTTGGACTCTTTCCTCATCTTTAGCTTCTTCTCAAGTATCTGTTTCAGTGCCAACATTGGATCAGTTCTGCTGCATCCAGATCTGAATCCATAGTGCTCATGTAGCATTTTACTTTGTACTACACTGCATAGTCTTTTATCAATCACCCTCTCCAAAACTGTCATGCAGCATGGTAGGAGTGTGATTTCTCTATACTGCCACAGCTGTGATGTCCCCTTTGTTCTTGAGCACTGGCACTAGTTTGTTTATTCTCCAGTCATCTGGGATTTACCCTTCTTCCATACTGCAAAGACTGCCCTCAGGATCCATTTCTACCCTAGCTCGCCCAACATCTTGATCGTATCTGCTGTGGCCTCTTCTCTGCCTGCTGCTTTCCATGACTTTGTTTTCTTTACTGCTGTTCTTACCTCTTCTATGTTGGGCTCCTTCTCTTTTTTGCTGTTCTTACCTCTTCTATGTTGGGCTCCTTCTCTTTTTTCATTGTAGGCTGTGACTAGCGTAGTACAGCTTATGAGATTTTTTTTTCATTCAAAAGCTGCTGGAAGTACCCCTTCTATCTGTCTTTGATGCCCTGTGGACTGGTCATCAGGTTACTGCTGACATCCCTTTTGAAGGGTGTCTGACTATCTTGTTTATCTTTCTGTCTTTACCTTGCAACATGATATAGTTTCTTTGCACCCCTTACTGAGTCACTTTCTAGAAGCTGGCACAGTTCTTCTGATGCCTTGTTCTTTGCTATTGCAACTCCTGTCTTAACCTCTTTGTTAGCCAACCAGTATTTCTTTCTAGTCTGGTTTTTCATTTCTATCTCCCACTTTTTTCCTGCACTCCTTCTTTCTTTGGATGACTTCCTGGATTTCTGCATTTCACCATCATCTTTCCTTATGTACTTTATTTGTATACCTGGCTCATATGCATACCTGTTCTGTAGTCCTCAAACATGTTGTTTTGACATGCTGCCATTCTTCTTCAACCCCATCTATTTACTCATATTTTTGGGGTGCTAGATCTCTGAGTAATTCTTTGGACTGTTGCGCTTTTACTCCAGTTAACTTCTAGGTCTTCAGTCTCATTTCAAAGGTCATAATGACATTCCAGTTATATGACAAACATAGTCATGGTAATAGAAAGTGTGGTGGGACACCAAGCTATATATAAGGCTGCCTCCTCCATAAACAACAACATTGCTGAACCCCTACTAAACCTTTCAATTTAAGACTGTCCATGGGGTTTGTACCTGATATCTGGAGAACAGTAGTAGTTCAAATAAGACCAGCGATTGTCCTGTTAGACTCACCAGCATCATCAGTAAAATCATGAAAAGTATATTGAGCAACTTCATAAACAATGAAAATGGTCGCCTACAAACTCTTGACTTTTATCAATTAGACTTAATGAACGGAATCCTCTATCTCCTTAATCTGGGTAATTTCTTTGAAAATGTAATGAATGCCATTGACAAAGGCTATTCTGTCCTTGCTCCTTATCTGTACTTTGCTATAGACTTTGATATTATTTCCCAAATTCTACAATGGATCATGGCATGTCAAAACTGTGAACATCCAAAATGGTGAAACATGTTGCAGAAACACGGAAGGCCAAAAAAGTTAGTTCCAAGCATTTTTGCAGGGGGAGGGGCAAGCCACCCTGCATCCCCAATTTTAAAGGCACACCCCACACTCCCCCTTTGATCTCCTTTAGAGTAGCCAACACCCCATGCTGACATTATTGACAAACTCACCATTCTAAACACAAACTCCTATATTATTCATTGGGTTACAAATTGGCTCTTTGATTAAAGGCAGATAGTAAGAGAGATGGACTCACTTTGTATCTAATAGACATATCACCAGTGCTGTCCATCTACTCTGAACTGGATCTCCTCCTCTTCAGCTTCTACATTAATGTGAAAACAGATGTCAAAGATGTATGGCTAGCCAAGTTTGTCAATGACTGTAAACTGGGCACTATTACTGACCTCCCTATGGGAGCTAATATCTTCAAACAAGAGCTTAGAACCAATATTTGGTGTGTCAACCATGGTCTTTAGATTAGTTTAAAAAAGTAGTGTTGTTGCTTTTAGGAATAAAGTCAGTACTACTGATTACCACATAGACAAGCTATGCTTAAGATCAACACAGTTATTAGAGATCTTGATGCCTTCATCAACAATGAACTATACTTTGATCATCACGTCTTACTTATAGTAAGGAAATCTTTCCACTCTGTCTATTTAATTGCCAAAATATCTTCCAGTTCTAAGGATGCTATAATCCACATCTGTTCAGCCCTTTTCAGTCCAAGAATACAATGTGTCATATGGAATATACCTCGCCAAACATCTTGTCCAACTAGAAAGATAGCAATATTATCTCACCCAAACAAAACAAGCAAAAAACAGGGTCCCTCATGGTGATGTCTTACTTGTCTCCCAAAGTATGAAACACCCTTTCCTACTAGGGCTTTCTCTAATTCTGAAATACTGGTATTACTAAAACACTCACGCTAAACATTTCAACCTTCACTAAAACATAAATAAAACATCTCAAAGACACAGATTTCTCACCCAAAGAATCTTCTGCCTATGGAACAAACTCCCCTTGCACATTAAATGATGAATCACTTTGGCTTCCTTCACATTGTGCCTTGAAAGTTCTATGGAGACCCACAAGTTGTACATTAGTAATTGTATGGGGACTTATGAGTTCTGCCTTAGTAATTGTATGGGTCCCATAAGTTGTGCCTTGGTAATTATATGGGGACCCATAGGTTGTGCCTTGGTAATTGCATGGGGACCCACAAGTCATGCCTTGATAATTGCATGAAGACCCATGAGTTGTGCCTTGGTAACTGTATGGAGACCCATGAGTTGTACCTGGGTAATTAAATGGGACCAATAAGTTGTGCGTTGGTAATTTTATGGGGACCCATAAGTTGTGCCCTGGTAATTGTATGGGGATGCATAAGTTGCACCTTGGTAATTGTATGGGGACCCACAAGTTATGCATTGGTAATTGTATGGTGACCCACAAATTGTACCTTGGTAATTGTATGGGGACCCACAAGTTACGCCTTGGTAATTGTATGGTGACCCACAAGTTGTGCCGTGGTAATTGTATAGGGATCCATGTATGGAGACCCATAAGTTGTGCCTTGGTAAATGTATGGAGACTCACAAGTTGTGCCTTAGTAATTGTATAGGGACCCATGAGTTGTGCCTTGGTAATTGTATGGAGAACCAGAAGTTATGCCTTGGTAATTGTATGTTGACCCACAAGTTGTGCCTTGGTAATTGTATGGAGACCCACAAGTTGTACCTTGGTAATTGTATGGGGACCCACAAGTTATGTCTTGGTAATTGTATGGGGAACCACAAATTATGCCTTGGTAATTGTATGGTGACCCACAAGATGCTCCTTGGTAATTGTATGGGGACCCACAAGTTGTGCCTTGCTAATTATATGGGGACCCATAAGTTGTGACTTGGTAATTGTATGGAGACTCACAAGTTGTTTCTTGGTAATTGTATGGGGGCCCATGAGTTGTGCCTTGCTAAGTGTATGGAGACTCACAAGTTGTGCCTTGGTAATTGTATGGGGACCCATGAATTGTGCCCTGGTAATTGCATGGGGAACCACAAGTTATGCCGTGGTAATT
>NC_056744.1:1760193649-1760261149 GCF_019279795.1 Protopterus annectens | reverse complement strand
AAATTCTCCTTTACCATAACATATAAGGACGGCACCACCATCTCCCCTTCTAACCACACCAGACTTTTGGGCATTGAAATAGACAATAATCTTCACTTTGATGTCCATATCTCACATACCATAAAACCAGTACACATAAAGCTGGGCTCTCTATACAGGCACAAGTCCTTTCTCTCACAAAAAGCTAGAGTCACTCTAGCACAAAGCCACCTCCTCTCTACACTATTGTATGCAGCACGAATCTTCACCCATATCAGAAAGTGTGACCTAGACAAACTAGAATCGTGCTATAATAAAATAGCCAAGTTTGCTACAAACTCAACCTATAGAACCCATTACTGTACTGCACTAAAAGAACTAAAATGGCTTGAGCTACCACAGCTACTTAACTATTACCAGCTGGTTACAGCCTACAATATTCTCAAATACCCTGAACCCCCCCCCCCTCAATATTCAAACATCTTACTCTCTACCCTGCAAACCAGCACCTTAGATCTAGTGAAAAATCTCTCCTCTGCATCACCAAGGCTAATAATAATAATGCAGGGAAAGCACTCTACTCCCACACCATTGCCAGAAATTGGAACTCACTTCCCCACTCCTTGTCCACTGCCCCTTCCACCTCTATATTCAAAAACTCTCTCAAATCACATCTCCTTAGCAACTGGTTATGCTCTTGTATCACATAAACATACCCACATTGCTATTAGCTCTCCCACTTGCTCTCTGGTCACCTGCATGCTTTGTTTAATTGAAAAGTTGGACTTTTACTTGTTGAATTACTTGATATATTTCTTCTCATACCGAGGGACTACAATGTATAACTACTGTTGTCATTCTACTCAGTTTTCACATCACTGTTTACTTGGAGTGTTTCAACAATGTCTTGTTTTATCACTATATTCACCACATGTTGTAATCAGTTTACTACATTTTATTTGTGTATTATATTTGCTGTATTGTTTTTGTATAGCTAAATACCGGTGCTTTTCTCCCCGGGCCCCCGCTGAAAATGGACCTGGTTCAGTCAGAATTTCCCGGTTAACAAATGTAAAATAAAAATAAATAAATACATTATTATGATGCTTTTTCTGTTTTTGGCAACATTATATTTGGAAAAGTAAGGTCAATGGATCTGCACTCAAACATTCATTTGTTCATTCTCAGAAAACTGCTAAGGAAGACAGAACCTGTCTGGTAATTAATGGCTGTACATAGAGAAAGCAATCCTGTGTAACTCAGGATACAAGTATGTACATTAGTATATACAAACACACACACACACGCATTTACACACACACACACACAACACACACACACACACATCTGAGCAGTGATGTGCACATGTGCAAATATGCACAGAGCAATTTAACTAGTTTCATCTAATGGCACCGTTTTAAGATGTGACGGAAAACCTAATGAATTTTTACTGTCATATAACATTTTGCAGGACTGAATTCTTGCCTTATACCTATTGGTTTCCAGGATAAGGGCTGGTATTCCACAGCCCTGAAATGGATTAGGTGGGCAATGAAAATAAAAGAATAAATAAATGAATATAGTGAATCAAAAGAGTAAAAATTTCAGTTTTCACCCAAGTGATACACAAACATACAATAAACACAAAAAAGTAAAGGGCTTTAGCTTGAATAGTTTTATCTCATAAAGTAAAACTCAGGTTAAAATATACAAGTCTAACCAGCAAATCTAGTAAACACTGAAACCTGGTTTAAACCAAAGCTATTTCTCCCCTGTCTCGTACCTACAACCCTAAAGAGTTAACTTAATCCCTTCATATCCGAGGTGCTTCGCTGTGTATAAAGAATAGTTCCTTTTTGGCTAATCTATAATAAGTGCTAAAAAAAAGAATCAGATATTGTGACAGGTGACTCAGATGCAATATAAATATACAATCTCCTTTCTTTGTCATAAGGCCGGCTAAATCCCCATAAAGTATGCAAGAAAGTTAATATCACTGTGTGTTATACAGATTCTTACACTGCTGTCATAAACAGAAAATGTTTCTTAATGACATAATTGAGCTGATTATTACATTAAAGCATGCAGTGTAATATAATTATTGCCAAAAAAATTAATCTGAAATTATCAGATGATTAAAATAAACAAGTAGTTTAAATTCATTGTTTTCTATCAGAATTACTCTTTTCTGGTATTAAATATGAGTCAGCCTGAGTTTTACATTTAAATTGGTTTGGGGGACCGATCTAGCATGTCTTTATTGCCGAGTATGTATGAAAGGTCTCTAAGATATAATTATGCAGTTCTTGTATTACTCATCTTTTTGTAGACATGAATCTGAGGTGGTTTTTAAATATCATCTGCAGAGTCAGGAGAAATATTAAAACAGAAACAACTTTACCAGAAATATTACCGCTTTCATCTTACAATTAAGACTTCTTCAGATATATGCAACAGAACAAGTACTCAGCTCAAAAAGACCAGTAAGGTCACATGATACAGAAAAAACAATGAGCTAATAAGAAGGAAAGGAGAGGCAAAGCAATTTAAAGTGACAGAAAACTGTAAAAAAATTAGAATACAATTAATTTAAATAAGTCTTAAAAAGTTATAAAAAACAAATATTGAAGAATCAAAAATATTTAAAAAAACATCCTTATCTGTCCAACACTCTCCTTTTTAGAGAGCACTTAATACCGATAACATCTTTCAAACCCAGTGGCACAGGTGCATTTAAAAATATCTGCCACCACAACTCCCTCTCGTCCAATAATAGGGACCAAGGGCCACTCCTGTGGTCTGGTCTCACCTGTTCCAAGACCCAAATGCAAAATGTATGTTCTGGAAATAATGTGATATGTCTATAAAGGGCATTGATTTCCTAATGTTTCTTGATGTCATAAAAGTGCCATTGATGCATTGTTTTAGCTTTCTCTCGGTCTTGCTAACATAAAAAGGAGAGCAAGACCCACATCTTGCAATTTAAACCATACCACTTGACTGGCAATTAAATTTCCCTTTGATAATAAAGATTTATCATTGATCTGAATACAGTCACTGACCAATATGTGGCTACATTGACCACATGCACCATATTTGAACATTTTGCCAGACATAAACGTATGCCTGTTAATATTAGTACTCTCAAGATAGTTTTTGAAAGTATGTTCTCTCTTGTATACAATCTTTGGCCAGGCCGCCAATTTCTCCAACAGTTCCTGATCCTGTGTAATTTAAGTCCAGTTTTTATAAACAATGGACTCAGTATATTTACTGTCACTGTTGAAAGTGGTGACCAATGGAGGGCTGAATTCAAACAAATCATCTTTCTCAGGTAAGTCGTCCACCAACATGTCCACACATGTCCACACTTTGGTTCAGTATTTACTATCACAAGATTTTTCTGGTGTGGGGATTTCTGCTAATGCTGAAATTCCTCCAGGACAACAACAGTTTTTACTGCAGAATAGACAAAGCTCTCATCAGGCCCTAACATCATATGCCTCTGAACATAACAGCACTGTTAATTTAGATGTTTGGTAACATTGGCTTTAATAGGAGCAGTTCTAATGTTTCTAGCGTTTTGGATGAACAGTTGTTTACTTTTCAGCAAAAGCTGCTCAGGTATCATCAATTACAACATGAAAACTTTTATTTACAAGAATGTATCAAACTTCAGCAGGTCCCTAAAGGAATGAGGTGTTGGAAGTATCCAACTGGACTTACTCAGCACTCTCTACTACATTAGGAACTAATAGCCATGTTTGACCAGCATGCCTGTGAACTGATGGGGCTGCTTGTAAACATAACTCAACAGTTATGGATGAACTATATCTTGAAATTAAACAACTTGAGAGTAAGATAACACAAGATTTACAATTTCAATAAAACAAATCAAGATATCAAAATATTTTCAGTGATACTGACAAGATTTGTGACTCCATAAAAACAGTGAAAGGTGAGGAAGTTCGAGAAGGGTAAAAAAGATTATCTTAAGGGGACTGCTTATCCGCCACCACCATCAAGTCAACAAAAGTCCAGGATGAGAGACCAAGCAACCAACAGGATTCATCAGATGACAGCCCAGATGAAATGGTTGCCCCTTCCTACAGTCACAATCCTCCTTTAGGACAGACAGAGCCTCAGAGGTCAGAGCGAATTTGTAACAAACAAGCAGATTATTACAGCCCCTATTCCGATCCTCACTGGAGATTCCAGGTAAAAGGAAGGAAGAAATCCAAAAGAGGCCTCTCCAAGGGAGGACTACACTAGAAGCCCCAATGGACACATGTAGTTTTATTGTTATTTCTAACACCCCTAGTGATATTCATATTTACAACTACAGCTCTTTTGACTTTAACAATGAACATGCGGATTTATTCAGCAGGGGACTTTCTTTTGTTCCCAATAGATGGGCTGATATTTCTAAGATCATTAGAAATTTAAACATGTTTACAAGAAATCTTAATTCACATGTATTACTGGGTAACCATGAATATGTTCCTGATCCAAATTGTCAGCATTTTTACAGCATAACCAGTCCTGATTTATACCCACTTGAGTTACAGTTTGAAAAAGCTTGTGAGGTGGATATTTAATATTATTTAAAGGCTGGGACTGGTAATAAATCTTTAACTTGAGTAGATCTCAATGGGCAATGATAAAGGAAATTACTGGCTGTGGCAATCTTAGAGTAATGCCGCTGGACAAGGGAGGAGGTCTAGTAGTGACGGAACAGTTGGATTACAAACAAAGAATGTTCAATCTTTTATATGATGTTTCATATTCTGAAGTTTCATTGAATGAAATCAACATTTCTTACAGGAGGATTGACAGCTTGCTTTATGATATGCTTATGCAGAGTGAAATTTCCCCTGAACAACATAGGTATATAAGTGTTGATTTCTCCAAAGTTCCATCTATTTTTGGACTGCCCAAGGTACACAAAGACCTAAACCCGACCAATAGTGAACAATAGAAAACTCAATAACTGAAGAAATGAACAGCCAGGAATCCAAAATAACTGTAGAATGAAGAAATTTAATCCAGAATTATTAAGCGCTTTCTTCTCTGTACAGATAAGGGACTTCCTCAGAACAAATTTAAAAATCAAGGGTCTTGACTTTTAAATTTGTTCTGAGGAAGTTCCTTATCTGTACAGGGAAGAAAGCGCTTAATAATTATGGATTAAATTTCTTCATTCTACAGTTGTTTTGGATTCCTGGCTGTTCATTTCTTCAGTTATTGAGTATACAAAGACCTCCTGGATCCACATTTTAGACCCATCATGAACACTGCTCACTTAAAGACATATTTTATTGTTAAATTGATTGACAGTTTATTAAAACCCTATGTCTCGGCTATACCATGGTTATGCCATGACTCTTGGGCTTTATTGGCAAGGTGCATCAACTTGCTCCTATTTCCTAACTTATGTTTCATTACCATTGACATCAAGGATTTACTTACATGTATTCCACATGAAACTGGCATGGTTTGGTTCTAGAAATACCTCACGCTTCATCTTAAAATGGATCAAGGGCTGACCAATATGGTCTCCACCCTTATGCGGGTTGTTTTGGAATATAACTTTATTTATTTCGAAGGTCATTATTTCAGACAGACAAAGGGAGTTTCCATGGGTGCAGCATGTGCCCCTTTATTTGTAGATATTGTTATAACAGCATGGGAAGCACAGTTCCTTGAGCAATGCCCTTATAATCAGAATATTTACATGTATACCCGCTACCTTAATGAAATTTTTATTGTTTGGGCAGGTCCTGTGCCCCTTATTGATGATTTTATGAGGTATATTAACCACACTGCATCTTTTTTGGTGTTTACTCATACCGTGGGTATTGGTGAGATCAATTACCTTGATGTCTTCTTAACTTTTGACCATGAGAGGCTGTCTATCTCCTCCAAAATTTATCAGAAACCTACTTATTCCAACAGCTTACTTCAATATACCAGCAACCACCCCTATCACCAGAAATGTGGGGTGGTCAAGGGCCAACTGGTCAGAGCAGCCAGGATGGTCACCGCGTGGAATGAGTTTGTGGTAGAATGTGATAGGTTGAAGGACATGTTTGCCAACAATGGATATCCCTTGGATCTCATTGATTCTCTCATGGCTGAAGTAATGGACAAGAGATGGAAAGGGGTTTATATTCCTCTTTTGACGTCCAATCGGGATGTATGTGGTTCCCCCCACATAGATAACAATTCTAGGCTACTGAACTGATGTGTGGACATGTTGGTGGATGGCTTTCCTGAGAAAAATGATTTGTTTGAATTCAGCCATCCTTTGGTCACCACTTTCAACGGTGACAGTAAATATATCGAGTCCATTGTTTATAAAAACTGGACTTAAATTACACAGGATCAGGAACTGTTGGGGAAATTGGGGGCCCAGCCAAAGACTGTATACAAGAAACAAACTTCAAGACTTCCATGATACCCACGAACTGTAGAAATAACACAAATGAAGGCAAAAGGCAAACTGGTCCACTCCCAAGTATTTATTTAGCATTTTCGTTTATAAAATACAAACTTCATCAGAACAAAAGCTTAAAAAACTTGAACCATAGTAGCCGACTCATTTATATATGCACTAAAAATCACGTGATAAAAACCATGTGATAAAACTTGCCTTAGTCTGAAACCAGCATTGAAAGATACATTACATCTGCAGTTTGCAACACATGCATTTTCCTATACATCCATTGCATACTTTCACACGGCTAAACTACACAAACATATATCCACATGTAATATTGCTAAAATAGCTATGATACCTCCACTAGATAAATTCTTGCATATGTAAATAAATGCATATGTGATTCTAGCTGTCATGCTACCTATAACATGTATTATATACAAAAAATGATGACTTTAACACAGTGTATGCCCCATAAACAAAGCTGTAACTAGACAGCAAACTTGGCTTTCAGTCTCAAAATAGGACTGATAGAAGCCACACTATTTAGTCCTGGATAACTTGTTGCATTAGTTTGCAGTTGCCATTTGAGTTCCTTAAATTCCAAAAAGTCATCTATAGGACCCACTCTTTCACATAAATCAACATGATCTATAATAATATATTTAAAATGAGGGTCTGCAAGTTGAATTATATGTTCAGCTAAGGCATTCCTAGAATCTTTTTTACTGATAGCATATTAATGTTGATATATTCTGGTTTTAAAGCTATTTTTTGTCTTACCTATGTAAAAACATGGTCATTTTTGACAAATACCCATGTAGATAACCAGTTTGCTGTTAGAATTGTATCTCTTTTTCAACCTTATTGTACCAAAATGAGCTAAATAGATTTTATTCTGCTGTAATATATATTTACATTGTGGGCAGTGCCCACATTTACTTATTTTTCCACACAATTCATCATACTTTAGTTTTTCTAACATGGTTTTAATACTTACATCCTTGTTATAAGATATACATGAGCCCACCCCCACCAATTTTGTATACTCTGGGTCAGTGTCAAAGACACACCAGTTTTTTGTAATAATTTCTCTAACATTACCATATTACTTGTTAAATGTCAGGATCATTGCCTTTGTGTGGTCCACTTTAACAGTATTAGATGCAGTATTCATGCTAGTGTGTCTATCTGAGCCCAGCAATAGTAGGAAGTGTCCACTAGCTCTTTTCTGAGTTACCTCATTACCTATGCTGTCTATGAACAGTGAGGGGTAGCCTCTGCGTATCAGCATATTTTTGCAAATATTGGTCTGAATAACATACTCATCATTATCTGATACCATTCTAGCAAGACAAACATATTGTTCCTTGACCAGGGTCTTTTTCTGGTGCAGGGGATGCCTACTCATAAAGCGTAATAATGTGTCAGAATAGGTTGATTTTCTATAAATAGTAGGGTTAAATATCCTATCTAGTTCTATCTTTTAAAATAGTGACATCCAAGAAATTAATAGTCTCAGTAGTTGTATGGATAGTAAAATCAAAAATGTTGTAGTGCCACACGTAGTTAAAATACTCATTTAGTTTTACAGAACTATCTTTCCAAAAAATAATAATACTATCCCGGTATCTACCATAAAGTGTCCAATATTGGAAATATGGTGAATTGATGACAAATTCCATTTCCCAGTATGCCAGAACTGTATTTGCAAAAATGGGGGCAATTGTGTAGCATGAATACTATACCTAATATTGCTAAAGTGGATCACACAAAGGAAATGATCCTAACATTTAACAAGTAATATGGTAATGTTAGAAAAATTATTACAAAAAGCTGGTGTGTCTTTGACACCGACCCAGAGTATACGAAATTGGTGGAGGTGGGCCCACGTATATCTTATAACAAGTATGTAAGTATTAAAACCATGTTACAAAAACCGAAGTATGATGAATTGTGTGTAAAATAAGTAAATGTGGACACTGCTCACAATGTAAATATATATTACAGTTGAATTAAATCCATTTAGCCCATTTTGGTACAATAATGTTGAAAAAGAGATATAACTGTAACTGTAAACTGGTTATCTACGTGGGTATTTGTCAAAAATGCCCATGTTTTTACATAGGTAAGACAAAAAAAATCTTTAAAACCAGAATATATCAACATTAATATGCTATCAGTAAAAAATATTCTAGAAATGCCTTAGCTGAACAATATAATTCAACTTGCAGACCCTCATTTTAAATATGTTATTATAGATCATGTTGATTTAGATGAAAGAGTGGGTCCTATAGATGACTTTTTGGAATTTAAGGAACTCAAATGGCAACTGCAAACCAATGCAACAAGTTATCCAGGACTAAATAGTGTGGTTTCTATCAGTCCTATTTTGAGACTGAAAGCCAAGTTTGCTGTCTAGTTACAACTTTGTTTATGGGGCATACACTGTGTTAAAGTCAGCATTTTTTGTATATAATGCATGTTATAGGTAGCATGACAGCTAGAATCACATATGCATTTATTTACATATGCAAGAATTTATCTAGAGGCGGTATCATAGCAATTTTAGCAATATTACATGTGGATATATGTTTGTGTAGTTTAGCAGTGTGAAAGTATGCAATGAATGTATAGGAAAATGCATGTGTTACAAACTGCAGATGTAATGTATCTTTCAATGCTGGTTTCAGATTGAGGCAAGTTTTATCACATGGTTTTTATCACGTGATTTTTAGTGCATATATAAATGAGTCGGCTACTATGGTTCAAGTTTTTTAAGCTTTTGTTCTGATGAAGTTTGTATTTTATAAACGAAAATGCTAAATAAATACTTGGGAGTGGATCAGTTTGCCTTTTGCCTTCATTTGTGTTATTTCTACAGTTCGTGGGTATCATGGAAGTCTTGAAGTTTGTTTCTTGTATACAGTCTTTGGCTGGGCCCCCAATTTCCCCAACAGTTCCTGATCCTGTGTAATTTAAGTCCAGTTTTTATAAACAATGGACTCGATATATTTACTGTCACCGTTGAAAGTGGTGACCAAAGGATGGCTGAATTCAAACAAATCATTTTTCTCAGGAAAGCCATCCACCAACATGTCCACACATCAGTTCAGTAGCCTAGAATTGTTATCTATGTGGGGGGAACCACATACATCCTGAATGGACGTGAAAAGAGGAATATAAACCCCTTTCCATCTCTTGTCCATTACTTCAGCCATGAGAGAATCGATGAGATATTAACAGGCATAAGTTTATGTCAGGCAGTATGTTTAAATGTGGTGCATGTGGCCAATTTAGCCACATATTGGTCAGTGACTGTATTCAGATCAATGATAAAACTTTATTTATCAAAGGGAAATTTAATTGCCAGTCAAGTGGTATGGTTTACATTGCAAGATGTGGATCATGCCTTGCTTTTTATGTTGGCAAGACTGAGAGAAAGTTAAAACAACGTATTTATGAGCACTTTTATGACATCAAGAAACATAAGGAAACCAATGCCCTTTATAGACATATCACATTATTTCCAGAACATAAATTTCACTTTTGGGTCTTGGAGCAGGTGAGACCAGACCACAGGGGTGGCCCTTGGTCCCTATTGTTGGACAAGAGGGAGCTGTGGTGGCAGATATTTTTAAATGCATCTGTGCCACCGGGTCTGAATGATGTTATCAGTATTAACTGGTCTCTAAAAAAGAGTGTTGGACCGATAGGGATGTTTTTTGAAATATTTTTGATTAGTCTTGAATATTTGTTTTTTTATAACTTTTTAAGACTTATTTACATTAGTTTTATTCTAATGTTTCTACAATTTTCTGTCACTTTAAATTGCTTTGCCTCTCCTTTCCTTCTTATTAGCACATTGTTTTTTCTGTATCATGTGACCTTACTGGTCTTTTCAAGCTGAGTACTTGTTCTGTTGCATATATCGGAAGAAGTCTTAATTGTAAGACGAAAGTGCTAATATTTCTAGTAATGTTGTGTCTATTTTAACAAATGTGATGTTCTGTCATTCTGGTTGCCACTGGTAAAGTGCAGTTTGGCTGGTTTTGTTTCCCTTTTGAGTCAGGAGAAATACCATGAAGCCATCCATCCACAACCCCTTTTTCACATTTTTACACATGGGGTCGAGGTGTCAGTTTAACAGTAACAATCATCTAGAGCCAACTTTCACACCACTGGGTGGCTAGCCCTGCCATGCATACCACACACTCACATGCACATTCACACTTATAAACCAATTTAGAGTGTCCAATCCATCTACTGCATGTCTTTGAAATGTGGGAGGAAATCAGAGTACCTGGAGAAAACCCCCATGCACGCAGGGAGGACATGCAGACTCTGGACAGACAGCACCCCAGCCAAGAATTGAAGCAGAAAATCAAATACCATGAATAATACCTCTAAAAATCCTCTAAATCAAATGAAAGCCCATCATGAATATGAGTCTCTCTAATGAGGTCAGTATCACGGACAATAATGCAACGATCCTTTGGTATCGGTTTTGAAGGACACTGTGTCTGGATGCTTAACTCTCAATTTTCAAAACAGGTTGCATCCCCCCCAGCTCAGTCATAGCAAGAAATTCAGTGCTGATTAAAAGAAATGCTACAAACAAGTAAGGTGACTTCATATAAACAGAGATGGACATCACAGGATGGGAAACAATGGCCAGAGAGCAGTCTCACTGGTGTTACGACCTTCACCAAATACTGGACCATTTTAAAGAGAGTTGCCTGCCTTTTGAAGTTGAAACAAGAGAATAACAAGGAAAACAGCGGCTTCTGTCTGTCAAGTGGAAACAAACGTATTCCTGCGGACAGATCCAGTCATCCAGAAAGGGAATATTGGGTCACTTTTGGGCCCATCAGTGTATTACAGAAGAAATCATATTTAAATCAAAGAATTATCAGTAAATAATGATAATATGAAAATGAATATCATGGAGCTGGGAATTACTCCTTACTAAATCTGCTGTCTGAAGAAGATTGTGTATGTTTTTCTGCTTTGCTGAGTTGTTAAACATGACTCTCCTACATTATTGTTAGAGGTCAAACCCATCGTTTATTATACCGCAGAGATGAAGTATTGAAACAAAGCACGTTTCAACGATATCCAAACATTTCATGTTTTACTGGGATGCACAAACTACTATATTTGTATGTTAATCACAAGAACTGGTGACTTCTTCTCTCTGTAAAGATACAAAGTCAACCAGGTATTACATGTAAACTGCCTTCATTCAGTATCGGCAGTATGACATTTTGTAGTATTTGAACCAGAACACAAATTAAAGTCTGTGCTCGGAACAAACAGCTTGATTAAGTTTACTTACTTTGCTACTATGTGCAAATTCCTGGCTGATACCCTCCCATATGACATCATTTCAGTGGTGCGAGCATAACGAATACATAGGCCGATGTGAAAAATAAACAGCAAAAGCATAACACTAACTTCCTGTTTTACAGAATAAATTGTAGTTTCATAGTCTACAATACAGTTGTAATTAAAGAGAATGCTAAATAAAAGCATCTGGAAAGGAGAATGAAAAGTGTAGCTTTAATGGTCTGTTGTTTTGTCATATTATGTTAATGGAGAAGTAAGCACCATTACAGTGTTAGACGCACTGACCTATAGAGTATCGTATACATCCCTCGGTAGTGATCATTTAAGTAAGTTTTATAAAATTAGTAATGATTGTAGAAACTACAAACTGTGTTGCTATAGTGTCACTGGAGTGCAAAAGTAATCTCAAGAATATTGCAATCCCATTTTAATAGTTTACATTGTGTTATGCCTTTTCTTCGTCTTCTTCTTTTGGCTGCTCCCATTAGGGGTCGCCACAGCAGATCAACTGTTTCCATTTCTTCCTGTCCTCTGCATCTTGCTCTGTCACACCAACCACCTGCATGTCCTCTCTCACCACATCTATAAACCTTATCTTAGGCCTTCCTCTTTTCCTGTTATCTGGCAGCTTCATCCTTAGCATCTTTTTCCCAATATACTCTGTATCCCTCCTCACAACATGTCCAAACCAACGTAATCTTGCCTCTCTGGCTTTGTCTCCAAACCTTCCAAATTGGGCTGACCCTCTAATATACTTATTCCTAATCCTGTCCATCCTTGTCACACCCAGTGCAAATCTTAACATCTTCAGCTCTGCCACGTCAAGCTCTGACTCCTGCCTTTTTGTCACTGCCACTGTCTCCAACCCATATAACATAGCTGGTCTCACTACCCTCTTGTAGACCTTCCCTTTCACTCTTACTGGTACTTGTCTGTCACAAATCATTCCTGATACTCTTCTCCACCCACTCCATCCTGCCTGTACTCTCTGTTTTGCCTTTTGATTTTACTAAACTAAATTATTTCATTTGTTTGTATTAAAAATTAACTATGGCCTCCTAGGAATGCATGACTTTTTTTAAGGGTGATCCCTTGGTCAAATTATTTGCTAAGAGTCATTCTTTAAGCAAATGAAAGCTTCACTAATCAATATTATTTATTCAAGATACAATATAGGATGCAGCTTGTTAGCAGCTCGGATATTGATAATCTGTACTAAGCACAATAGGTATAGAGATGGCGTGTGACTATCTGATATCACACACTGCACAAACCAGTTGTAACATTGATCTGGTATGCTCCCTATTAGAGAGTGTTCTAGAGAACAACATATTTATAAAAAAACGCTCAAAAGCTGAAACTCGGATGAAGTCCAACGATTCTGTCGGACGAAAAACATTTTTATTGAGCGTTTAAATAAATTAGTGGTTTCGAAGAGTTTCGGCTTTTGAGCAGTTTTTTTGTAGTAGTTTGTTTTCTTTTCTTGTTTTTAACAACATATTTATGTTTGACCAGAAACTGTACTTGCAAGTAGAAGGAGTAGCCATGGGCACGTCCATGGCTAACAGCTATGCCAATTTAGTCATGGCTCAATGGGAGAACAGTACATTTTTGAATCAGAACATGGGGCAACAAGTGGTCTTCTACAGACATTTTGTAGACGATCTTTTTTTGCTATGGAAAGGTAGTATAGATGAATTGACGTTGTTTACAGATTATTTGCAACATAGTACATCTTTTTTGGAATTTGATACTAAAGTAGAGTCCAGTCAGATAGATTTTTTTTGGACATTAAGATTTTCAAGAAAACTAGTAGGGTCAGTACTACCTTACATCGCGAGGCATGCACTAGGAATAATCTTTTACACTGCAGAAGTATGCACGCTGGACACATTTTTAAAAACATTGTGAAAGGTCAAGGAATGTGGATGTCCAGACTTAACCCGGAACAGTCAATTTTTGAAACAGTCTTAAAAGGCTTAAGAGGTATGTTTCCTGATAGGGGGTATCAAATGCAGGAAGTGGACACCAGTTTGAGTAATGTCATGGACCTATGGTCCACTACAGCTAGACCCTATCTTTCAGTGTTTACATGTGACACCTTGGGTTTAGTTAAGGATTACAATAATACTCGGATGCCAATATTTTATAGTAGTGATGTGAATAAATTTACAAATGTGGTTAAGAAATATTGGCCTATATTGACCAGCAATGATGAGATCAGGAAAACAGTGTGAGATAACCCCAGTTTTTCATTTAAAAACAAAGAGTCTCTTAGGAGTATGTTATGTTACTGAGATGACAACAAGACTAATACAGAGCATATACCAGGTACCATGCAATCCTGTAATAGTTGCCGGTACTGCATTTATATAGATACCACAGGACCCAGATACTGGTAGGGTCTACACTTTTAGAAGATAGAAGCAGACTGTAATACAGCCAATTTAATGACTGAACGTTTTGCAGGGGTGAATCCATTTCACTGGAGGATCAGGTAAGAAAGCTACTCTACAAAGATTACTTATATAAGCAAAGTTGCAAAAAGGAAAAAAAAAAAAAAATATATATATATATATATATATATATATATATATATACATATGTGTGTGTGTGTGTGTGTGTGTATATATATATATATATATATATATATATATATATATATATATATATATATATATATGTGTGTGTGTGTGTGTGTGTGTGTGCGTTTGTGTGTATGTGTATCTATGTATAAATATATATATATATATATATGTGTGTGTGTGTGTGTGTGTGTGTGTGTGTATATATATATATATATATATATATATATATATATATGTGTGTGTGTGTGTGTGTGTGTGTGTGTGTGTGTGTGTATGTATATATATATATGTGTGTGTGTGTGTGTGTGTGTGTGTGTGTGTGTGTGTGTGTGTGTGTGTGTGTGTGTGTGTATGTATATATATATATATATATATATATATATATATATATATATATATATATATATATATATATATATATATAGTTCCCATTCAGAAGCCTGAAACATCATAAGCCTGAAAATCAAAATCCTGAAACCAAAAGCCTGAAAATTCAGAATCCTGAAAACTCAAAATCCTGAAAGCCCAAAATCCTGAAAGACCAAAATCCTGAAACTCAAAATCCTGAAAACACAAATAATGCTAATATGTCACTATAAAGACACTAATATCTACCAACTGACCCTGACCCTAACCCTAACCCTAAGGTCCGTCACTATCGCACACTCACCTGACCCGCGCCCTAACCCTAACTCACTTAAACCGCCTAACCCCAATATTTGTCACTATTGCATACATGCCTAACCTGCGCCCTAACCCTAACTCACTTAAACCGCCCCTAACCCTAAAATAAAACCAACCGCACACTTACCTGACCCCAACGCATGACCTAACACCACAGGGCTAACAATAGCAAAGCCACAATGACATCAGTATGTCTATTTTGTGTTTTCAGGATTTTGAGTTTCAGGATTTTGGTCTTTCAGGATTTTGGTCTTTCAGGATTTTGAGTTTTCAGGATTCTGAATTTTCAGGCTTTTGGTTTCAGGATTTTGATTTTCAGGCTTATGATGTTTCAGGCTTCTGAATGGGAACCATATATATATATATATATATGTGTGTGTGTGTGTGTGTGTGTGTGTGTGTGTGTGTGTGTATGTATATATATATATATATATATATATGTGTGTGTGTGTGTGTGTGTGTGTGTGTGTGTGTGTGTGTGTGTGTGTGTGTGTGTGCATTGTTTTGTCTAGCCCCTCTTCTGACCTTCTAACTTATCCTTCCTTGTCCTCCCAGATGTGTCCATTTGTTTCCCAGAGGGTGAGCCCTATGTCCCATTCATACTCCAGGTGAACTGTGAGTTAGAATTGTCATCCATGTGGCAGGGAATTAGATTACTGATGTATCCCCTACCATTCCTTGCACAGGTTCATAAAAGTATGAGGTATTCATGCAACACACTCATGGTGCTTTATTCATGCAAGCACAAGGTGACACAACTAAAGCCCTGCTAGGAAACAGCACCTCTGTCTAACCCCAGTCTGCAACAACTTTTCTAACATGGATTGCATGCCCAGGTATACACTGTCATCCTTCCACCCAGGCACCCCAGTCTGCAACAGCTTTTCTAACATGGATTGCATGCCCAGGTATACACTGGCATCCTTCCACCCAGGCACCCCAGTCTGCAACAGCTTTTCTAACATGGATTGCATGCCCAGGTATACACTGGCATCCTTCCACCCAGGCACCCCAGTCTGCAACAGCTTTTCTAACATGGATTGCATGCCCAGGTATACACTGACATCCTTCCACCCAGGCAAGCATGCTTTGCTTCTTCGTTCCTCTCCTCCCCAGGCCAGCTCCAATGGACACCTGAGCTGATAATCAGACTTGAGTTGTATTAGCCAGAACCGGGGCCTTTTTTCTTTTATGCCAATGGCAGTTGGCAACTCGGTGTTAGGTATGCAATACTGTATATACCATGTTGAGATAAAGAGGAAAGAAAAGTATTATTTGCATTTAAAGAACCTAGTAAACAGAAATAAGACACTACAGCACTGTATGACATTCTGTATTAACTTCATTGGGTTATAGTACAGCAGTCCATAGAAGGCTCAAATATTTACGCTCACCTTGCATTCTGTCTGCGAGTGTTCTTACATGATAAAATGCACTCCCTGTCATGCCTTGATGACTAAACATGAAGTTTACAGATTATGATGGTTAATGTAAAAGAATAAATATGAATTTTTGCATAAGAATCACTGTTTTGTTATAGTAATAAATCACATGATGTCACAGTCATCTCCATAAAAACAGACTGTGAGGCAATGAGCCCTGCAACATACTTCCTGGGGAACAGTTAGACTTAATGTCAGCAAAGTAGTTCATGAATATGACAGAAAAAAATGAACTGGAGTAAAACAGGACAAAGGCAAATGTCCATGGCTAACTGCAGCATTAGACTGAATGGATAATAGCAGTTATAATGCACTATATTATGTTTGTACCCCATATCCTCATCTGAAACACAGACACCCACTTCATCTCTTGCAATAGACTCTCATTTAAAGAAATCATTCTATATCTCTGCATATGCATTACTAATTACAGTGACAGCTTGTACACTTTATTCCCTTTTAGATGTTTGCCAAATTGCACCACATTCTTCGCAAAATATCTTATCTCTATAAAAAATGTGGAACCATTTATGTTCGTATAATTACATTATAGAGAAGTATAAAGACAAATACATTTTGAAGTGAAAATAAATTATAATAAACATTATTATTTTAACTGCTTTAAAGCAGAATTCTGTAACAAACATTTCTTTGAATGACCCATTTCTGATGGATTTACTGCACATCAGCAAGTCAAATGGCATTATGAATACTCAGTCTGGGGATCTAAAAAACTCTTCTGCAACATCAACAGAAAGGTGTGGAGGGACAGGTATATCTTACAGAGGATAATGCTGTTCTGGAACAGACTTCTCATCCACATAAAACAAAGTTCATCCCTGTCCATATTCAAGCACTGCTTAAGTCTATGGATGGAGGACAGAAAATTGATACCAGGACTGCCCCCCTGTACTACTAATAGACAGAGACAGCTCCTAAATGCTTTATTCCATGCATGAGTCCCCTCAAATTATCTACTGTATGATCCCAGTTATTCTCATTAGGGATAATATATAATTGTTGATTGATGGGTAAAGCAAATCTAGAACCAAATGGGATAGGTTATTTTGATCACAAAAAGGAAGATTGTGTAGGCTTAAAATGGCCAGCAAAGGCAGCTAGCCTAGTACTTATCTATGAGCCTATGTCTCATGCAGATAGTAACCTAACTTTAAACCAACATGTGTCTAAGGTGGTAAGAAAATTATTCTATGTCACTCACCTTATAAGTAAGGGTTTGGCATCTAGGTCCAGGGAAGTCATCATGCCAGAGTGCTCAGCCCTCATCAGATTCATCTTTGAGTATAATGCCCCCTTCAGTGTGCACCGCACCAGGCACATGCAACAACTGGAATGTCCACAGAGGTTCATCACAAAATGAATAAAAGGCATAAACACAATGTTCTGTGCAGATTGCCTCAAAGCCCTATGTTTATATTCTTTTTCCTATAGACTGCTGTAAAGAGATTTATACCTGGCATTTAAGACATTAGATTTCACTCTGATGGACCTTTTATATATCCACAAAATGAATGGCAGCAGAACTACTAGAACTAAGGATTGAAACTTTCCTTGCTACTTAAATAGGACATTTTGGAGGGGCAGGTATGTATCTCAGAGAATCCCTAATGTCGGGAATGAATAGGCTTCCCATCCATGTGAAGTAGATCCATTCTATAACTATTTTCAAGTGCAACCTGGACCAGTGGATGGGAAATTGGAAATATACCTCTAGTATGAGATATATGTCTGTGATGGACAGTGGTAGCTGTTAACTCATGCTCTAACATACACCCCTTAAAATAACCTCTAAGGCACAATAAATCGTGGGATACATTTGGGTTGCATGGCTAGGCTTATAAAGGCCCCAACGTTTCATTGCTAGGCCTATTATACAAATATGAACCCACAAAGTCGATTTTGTTAAAATAGATAATTTTTTGGCAGTGTTTACTCTTGAGTGTGAGAGTACCAAAGTAACTGCAGACATTTACTCTGAGATGTCTGCATACTGAGCCAATTAATAACAAGTAGAAATGAGTTAAACTACCTTCTTGAGATACTATTTTGGCCATATATGTATCAGAATAACTTTTTTGATATCAGTTGTAATAATGCATGTAGTTTCCAGCATTTGGACATTCAAAATAAGTTATTTCATTTAGTTGCACCTAACCCTTTCCATTTGTGTTTAACAGGTACAAACAACCAGCAGTGAATGGTTCATTTTTAAATTTTCCTTACTCTGGTTGTTTACTTATTTGTTTGTTTGTTTGTTAACTAGGTATGTATGTTGAGTCACCTGGATCCTTTTCTATGACCCAGTAGTATGAAAGAAAACCTAAAGTACTGCTGTGCAGAAAACAAATAAAAAAAAAATAAAAAAAAAAACAATTGCAAGATCAATTAATAATGTCAGTGGTGATAATACAGTAACAACATTATTTATTAATTTGCACCTAATATTACTCTGCTAATAATTAATTACCCTTTTCATTAGAGTACTCTTTGTTAAGAAGGTTTTCAGATGTCCCATGTCTAAAATACATAGGGTATATTTATATAAAATAATGCAGATGGTATATTTATCCAAAATAATGCATAACTAAATTGCTATTTAAAGTTTGTTGTATACAGTACTCATTAAAATGGTGTTACAAGTAAAGTGAAGAAGTGGAAAAATAGAAAGGTTAACGTTATAACCTTACCATAGTCTGATTTTTTCTTCTTGATTTCTGACCTGTGAAGGAATGCATGAAAACAAAGTCAAGTACATGTGAGTGAAAGGAGGCAACAGAAAAAAAATAAAAACTCCAACAAGTAGAAAACACATCTCTCTTCACATCATGAAAAGCAAGCGAAAGTAAATAGCATCATATAGTGAGACAGGATCAGTGAGAGATTAACAAAGTACAGTTCCTGGAATTCAGCCTTCCAAAATGCAGAGAAATAAGCATTGTCTCTGGCAAACTGTTACCAGGAGTAGGCCAAGCAAATCATTATGCCTAAATCACTTGTGTAGGGCCTGAACAAATCCCATAAACTTCAACATGGGGGGATTCACCACTCATAGATTCCAGAGTCATAAATACTCCATGGCTATGGTGTGTTATGAACATTTATGTCTTACCAATATCCTTCCTCAAGCTGTACCCTCTTTCTGCTAGAGGACCATACCATTCAATCCCAGAGTAAATTTGTGAAAACTCATCTACATTATCTTTAAAAGAGGTTAGTGAGTTGTACTGACTAACATGCATGGAACATTTTTTTCCATAAGTGAGGGAGGCACTACGTTATAAACCTGTCCCTTTACCACGTTTTTTTTATCCGAAGGTGAAGATTTAAGACCCTGGTTTTAGTATTGGTGGTGGTTTTTGACTTATGGGGATATAGGGATGCAGAACAACCATGAACCTAACTGCATGATAAAGTAGACAAAAATCTCCTGTGAAATGTTTATAATATACTGAATAAATGAGAGAGTTCCAGTCTCTCTTTCTCTCTCTCTCAGTAGCTCAGGGATTTTAGTCCTGCAATCTTTTTAGTTGGGTAACTTTGGGGTCTTTCTAAATGTTTGATATGTTTAATGAGATGGATCTCAAAGGGGACCTTGTACTCAATAAATGGCCTGATAATTGATTATTAGCACACAAGTAATGCTTAATTATGCCTCCTAAAGGCTGCCATCAATGTGAGCAAGTACACCTGTGATGTAATGCATGTACCTTTCTTCCAAATCACCACCATATGCTCCTTACCCCTTACCATATGCTTAGTGGTGCAGACTTATGGTTAATGACCAGCTCAGCCCCTCTTAGGGTTAATGACCAGCACAACCCCTCTATCCCCTACTTAGCTAACTGCTGACTAAATGAGAATAAATGAACTTATTCTTAGTACTGGACGTGGCCTTATTCATTATTCTTCCCCTTCATCTCCATGTCAGCAAGTAAAGGCCACATTCAGTCACCTTTTAATGCATTGCATTTGAATAAAGTCAGACTGATTAAATGCTAATTTCAAGAATTTAGCTGCTTTCAAGTTATAGTGAATACAGCAAAGAGAGAACTGCACTCTATGTCAAAAGAGGAACTACAAAAGCTAGAAAAAGAGAGAAAGCAAAGGAGAAAGCTATTCAGAAAATACAACATTAGCTTTTAGCATTAGGTGCGCCTGGAATGTGGTGACAGAGCAAATCCAAGCACACAGGAATAAAGTTAGTTAAAAACAAAAAACATTCTGCAGGTCCCCATTACAATAATGTTAGTAAAAAGTTATTTACATTTCTTTCTGATGGCAATCCAGGTAAGGGCAAATATGATGAAGAGGAGGAAGAAGAGTGTAACTGGCAGCAGTGCACGTTGCGCAATACCATTGATAGTGTCATTCTGGTTTGTTTGCCTGTTGCTTGATGTTTCTGTAACAAAGGTCTCGTTCAGCAAGATAGAAGCACTGTTAATCCCAGGGGAATATGTGAGGGATGTGTCTGAATTTTCTGAAAAGCAATTCATACTGTGAGGTTAGGGAATAAAATGTATGAAGACATTCAGGTAGACAGACTCACAACTCTGGTATTTGTGTTTGAGATCTTTAAAAAAGACAATCCCCGGGAATCATTAAATTCCATGCAGGAATAGTGCTATTCCTGCATGGAGCAGATCATGCCCATGTAGAACAGTAACACGCCTTGCATATTAATGAAGGCGCACTGCTGCATTCCCTACACAGACACAAGCCATGTACAAGCTCAAGGAGCATGTGCGAGCATTGCTCACACAGTACGCACACCCCCTGCATTCTAGAATTGCCATACGGCAATTCTAAAGCAACTAACAGTGTCCGCGGACACTGTTAGCACAAGATAACAGTGTCCGTGGACAAAATACAGAAGCACAGCCCCCCCCCCCCCCAAAAATAGCTGTCAACTGCCCAGATTTTCGAAGAATGTCCAGAGTTTCCCCTTATATTTTTGGCTTTTCCCTCATAAAACTTCCTCTTGTCTGGCAAATCATTGGGGTGATCTAAAGACTGAAGTCACTAAATAGTGACATACATTGGAGTTTCATAACTTATATCCATCAATAAATGTATGCTAACACAAATTGATTTATTCTAGCAGATTTCTAAGTTTATAACAGTAATGTTACACGTTTATTTTTTTTTTCATCCCCAATAAAGTGTAAGCTTAGCTGAGTGGGTGTGCGCATCGTGCAGCTATGCATAGCATAGTTAAACATTCAAAGAAACTAAATAGAACTATATAGTCAAAATAGTTGAAGTGGAATAGCATAGTGGTTAGCATGCAGTCAGTCATGGTTCGAGCCCCAATGCAGGCCATTAATTTATTTTTTGTGAAGACAGCACTAAAAGTATATTCTTCTAGAAATAGTGAATAATATATATTTGTTAACCAGGGTAGTGTAGCAGGTCCAAATGTGAGCTGTCAGTGTAGTACAGATGTGAAACCTCCATGTAAACACAAGTGTCCTATACAGTCTAGCCACACCACAAAATAATGTAATGTAATGAAAGCACATAAAATGATAATAATAATGATAATAATAATAAGAATAATCAATAATAATAATGATAATAATGATAGTCCATAAAATGAAAGCTGAACAATACTAAATTGTGCTCACCTGTGCACACACTTACCTAGAGTAAGCATTGCTTAAATTTGTATGCTTAGCAATAAATAGCATAGCTAAGCAGATTTGCGCACTGGTAAGTAGTGCTTAGCATATACCCCTTTAAGCGATGGTTATCTTTGCTAAGTGGGTTTGCCCATCACTTAGCTTAGCTCAGCATATTCAAAACCATCCAATCATGGCAAAGGGCAGGAAATCAGCCCTATTTAAACCTCACAGACAGGAATACAATACAGCTCATAACCAGGTGTAGCTCCACACTGCAGGCACTATGGCTGGTGTTGGTGAAGGTGTCCGCTTTTGGGCTCACCGCTGGGGCATTTAGGAGTCCAGGGTCATGGTTGGACTCCTAGTACAAGACAATGAATAGAGACTGCTTCAGGACCAGTACAATGGCTCCCAATACAAAGCGAAGGCCTGGGACCATCTTGCATGTGACCTCACCAGTGATACTGGCGTCCCTCAGACTGGTGAGCAAGTCCGACACCACTTTACTGTCTTGAAGCATAGGAAGAGGGAGCTCTTGGACACGTGGGTCCAGGATGCAGGGGCAAGGAATGTCCCAGCAGTGTGTAAATATCAGTATCAATAAGTGTTTTCCAAAGTCCAGCCTGTGTATGCGATGGATAGGTATGCATAAATGTTTTTCTATCTTCTGTACATCTGCAGATAAGAGGGCCGTGAACATGGATACCCATGCCAGTAGGCTGCTAAGGCTGAGTTGTGAGGCTGGTGAGTACAAACCTAGCTTGTAGTATTCATGGCAAATAAATAGAAAGGAGTAGAATGTCACCTGTCTGTATTTAAAAATGGGTATGGTTTGTACTGAATATATAAGACATTAGCAGAGTAATAGTGATGTACAGGGTATATATCAATAAAAGTGGTAGTACCTGTCGATAAAAGTCAAAACCCTGGACTGGTCATGTTTACTTTGGTATGTGGTCGTATGAACTGAAATGTGTACAGTTTCTGCACAGCAACTATAGCTCTGAAAGCATTAAATAATCAAGGCTCATCTGACAAAGATTGTGGAGTTGTAAAACAGGATATTAACGATATGAAATGTTCCATGCACCAAGATCTGATACCTGAATAGTAATGTTGCATTAACCAGTGTTTTCCAGACTGTGCTATCTTAAACTATGAATATACAGTGTAAGAACTATCTGGCATGCATGAATGTCAGAATTACAAGGTCAGATTATACAACCAAGAAAGTACTAGGCAGAAAACAGTGAAATGAGAGACAATTGTTTCTCAATAGCTCATTCTGATGAAACACAAACTTTTTTCTGTTTTATGCACAAACTGGCACAGTTCAAATCCCGGGAGTGTTAGCAAGCTGTATGCATATTTTCACTCAGGAATATGTGAATATGTGTAGAAACAGTCAGGTAGTGTTAACAGAAATTTCCTCCACAGATCTGCCAGGTAAGAAAGGGTATATCTTACCTGCAAGAATGTTGTACTTATACACTGTGTACAACACCCACTGTCCAACTCCAAGTCTGCAAATGACAGCAAGATAAGTACATACACCAAGTAGTCTCCACCAAGAAATGTCCCTCAAGTGTCAAGCTGTCACAGCTAGTGGTCATTGCCGCACACACTCAGGGTGACCGATATAAATCATGGTAGAGCATGGCAGAAGCACACACACACACACACACACACACACACACACACACACACACACACACACACACACACACACACACACACACACACACACACACACACACACACAGTATGCGTGCACATATGTAACACTGGCAATGTGAATATGGGTAGAAACAGTCAATTATTGTTAACAAAAACTTCCTCCACAGGTCTGCCAGGTAAGAAAAGGTATAAAGTAGCTGCAAGAAAGCTGTAATTATACACTGTGTACAAACATACCACTGCCCAACCCAAGGCCATAGGCCTAATGATTAGCGCAATGATCATTAAAGTTGTGAGCAATTGAAGTCTATACAGTTGTTAATTGACATCTCTCTCTCTCCGACACCCTATCTGCACCAGTAATCTAAACACATAAATCAATGGGTATGTTTTTCACCAAACCTATTGTTGTGACCTGTGTCCTATTGTTCTACAAATATTTAAATGTTTAACTATTAATAAATGCTATCATTGGTGGCCTGTTGCTATCAATGTAACCTGGATGGTGGTTCCATATATGCATGTGTTCTGTTTGCTAGGCAACTCTTCCAAATGTGTTGTTTTTGGTTAATGGGAATACCTATGCATGCTGTTAAAACTAATCCTGGAATGTGTTTTTCATGACTAACCAACATATGTTATAAAACTGCAATACCATAGCACATCTGGGAAGGCCGATCCCAGCTGATCCATCTGTCCCACCTCAAATGGCCATGGCACCGGGCCCCAGCATGTTTGGGACCCAACCCTGGACCTTCTCATCTGCTGGTCCTGCATCACCTTCAGTTGGAACCACCCAAGGGGATGGGCCCATCCCCCCCAGGAGTGGGCGCAGACAGGACACTGTCACCCATCATCAGGTCCAGGGATTGGCGAGCTTCGAAAGGAGTTCGGAGATCTGCTATGCAAGCTTGAGGGACATGTGACACATCTTGAGGGTCAGCCTGCCCCTCCTGCTTAGCCCCCCAGCACAGCCACCTTTGGGGCCATGAAGGTGCAGTGGGAACTCTCCATGGGTGGGACCTCATTCCCACTGTATCCTTTTGGGGGCTCGTGAACATCCAATTCCCAACCACCCTCCTCGTCCAAGGTGTTTACCCCCACATGTGTCATATACCACCCCTGTCTGTTGTCTTGTCTGCCTTGTCTATCTTCCTACCCAACCTACCTCCCCAAATAAACCTATCCTTCCCCAACAACCCACTATCACCTTATAAAAAAGACAATCTGTTCCCACAAAAAAATGCCACCCCGTACATAGCTGTCCATTTCGAACACATGTCCACTGAACACATGTAATCTGGTCTAATTGACTTAAGAACACATCATTGTTGTCCTAACTCCTCTCTCAGGGGTTTGAGTGCCCAAATTCACCTCCAAATTCTGTACAAATGCACAGCTGTTGCTGTATCAGAAATGGCCAGCTATGGACCTTCCCTACTACCATCCTGCACATCCCTTGCTATCTTTCATATTATTTTTCCCTGTGCGTGCCCCCTTTTTCACCACTTTCCTATCATCCTTTTTTCTTTTCTTTTAAAGAAATTAGCACAGGGGTAAGCAGGAGTAAGCAGCAGTAAGCTGCAGTAAGTGAGTTTGTGCAATGCTAAGTGATGCCTACACAGATTAAGCAGTTTCCCATTTAACCGTGTGTTGGCATCGCTTACCACCATGCAAACCTACGCAAACCCACTTACAACTGCTTAAAACTGCCTTAATCACCCTGTCTCCATCATCCACTGTTCTGCCCAGCAACAAAATAACCAGCACTTGCAGGTCTTGAACCCAGGATCCTGTACACCACAGCAACAATACTTTACCACTAAACCATTTGAGCTACGAAAATGCCTGATGCTTTTTCAAACATATCATTCAGGAGAGTCATTCAACAGTCTATACATGAATTAGTCAGGTTTTATATATATATATATATATATATATATATATATATATATATATATATATATATATATATATATATATATATATATATATATATATATATATAAGGAGATGCATATATATATATATATATATATATATATATATATATATATAAATGGAAAAATAAATACATAATGTACAGATATATACATATACATAGAGGCATATGGATATATAAAGAAAAGTAAATAAAAACATACATATAGCTATATATATATATATATATATATATATATATATATATGTGTGTGTGTGTGTGTGTGTGTGTGTATATATATATATATATATATATATAGTTATGGTTTCACTTCATAATACTGAAATATCACAATACTGAAACTCAGAAGACTGAAACCAAAATCCTGAAAGTTCAAAATCTTGAAAACTCAAAATACTGAAAACACACAGCATACATATATTGACTTTAAACAAGATAAATCATATTACCACCAGGTATACACTAAGTACAATCTTGGAGTTGATATATTTAAGTAGCAGGGGGTGTGGGGGTGCAGGGGAACTTGCCCCCTGCTTATATTTGAAGGAATGTAATTAGGTTTTTGTTGTTTACAGTCAGTATATGTATCTTATCTGTTTTCAGTATTTTGACATTCATGATTTTGAGTTTTCAGGATTTTGATTTGCAGTATTTTGAGCTTTCATATTATGAAGTTTTCTCATTTTCGGTGTTTTGATATTTCAGTCCATAGGTTCATAGGTTCATAGGTTGATAATAGGTTCATAGGTTCATAGGTTGATACTAGGCTATCTGCCCTAGGGCATTTATAAGCCTAGCCAGAGTGTGTTTGGCTTTCACCACCCTTTTAGATTAGTTGACTGTGCCACTGTATAGTAGGTCACAGAAGATAGCCCTTTTGAGGTTAGTTTACTGTGCCTCTGTCTAGTAGGGACACAGAAGAGATCCCAGGGGTAAACCTACAATCTCCCATCCACTCATCAAGATTTCTCTTGAAGAGCGTCATTGAGGGACTTTGCCTAACATGGATTGGGATTTTGTTCCAGAGTGAGGGGAGCCTCTGTGATATGAATCTGTCCCTCCAGCATGTCATATTTATTTCTGTGCTGAGGTTTAAGTCCCTGGAGCGTGTAGCTCTAAGGGATTTGGATTTCTTAAGGTGGAGCATGTCCATTAATTCTGGGTTGGACATGGCTTTATACGTCAGGCACAGATCGCCTCTGAGTAGCTGGTAAGCAACTGAGTAGAGCTGGAGTTTCTTTAGCCTAACTGTGTAGGGCATCTGTTTGAGTCCCATGATCCTCTTGGTGAGGTACTTTTGGGGTCTTTCCAGTTGCTGCAGGTGTCGGGTAAGGTACATCCCAAATGGGGCATTGTATTCAATTATGGGCCTGATGAGTGATGAGTAGAGGGGCACAATGACCTCTCTTGATCTAGATGTGAACCCTTTTGTGATAAGGTGGGCTATATAGAAGGTCTTTCTAACCACTTTGGCAACGTGATTGTCAACGGAGAGATTGCTATCTACTTGGGTCCCCAAATCCCTAATTACTTCTTCCGTACTTAAAGGATTACCACCTATGTGGTAATTTGTGGGCACTTTGTTTTTCCCAAAGGGGATGACTATACACTTTTTGGCATTTAGCTTTAGGCCATGGCTCTGGCACCAGTTATCTGTCTCTGTGAGACCCTTTTGGAGGATGCTTGTGTCAGTCGGCGAGTCGATTATGGCACCCAGTTTTCAGTCATCTGTGAACTTGGTCAGCCATAGTCCTCCCATGTTAGCCTGTACCTCAGAGAAATATATACCGAACAAGAGAGGTCCCAGGACTGAGCCTTGTGGGATGCCACTTGTAACTTGTTTAGAGTCTGACATGGCACCTGCAATTCTGACCATGTGGGTTCTATCCCTGAGCCAGTTTGCAACCCATCTTGTGACATAGGGGTTGATATTTAAGCTGGTGAGCTTATTTATGATGCCCGAGTGGGGTATTGTGCCGAAGGCTTTTGCGAGGTCCAGGTAGGCTGTTTGGACTACCTTCTCTTCATCTACGGCCTTGGTGACTGTTTCAAAGAAGTTGACCAGGTTCAAGAGGCAAGATCTGCCCTTAACAAAGCCAAATTGGGTAGGATCCAGTGTTTGGAGGTTCCCACTGTCTTTATTTATGAGTTTCATGATGATGCGCTCAATAGCTTTGCAGACCAGGCTAGTCAGGCTTATAGGGCGATAGTTTCTGGGGTCCGTTGTGGCACCACCTTTGTGGAGTGGGACCACTGTTGCTGTACGCCATTCCTTGGGTACATATCCTGTAGTAAGGCTGAGATTGAACAGTGACTTTATGTGAGGGTTCAGTTCTTTTTGGAATTCATGTAAGACGCAGCCCGAGACACTGTCCGGTCCCACTGATGCTGTGATTTTTGCTTTGGAGAGGGCAACTCTCACCTGTGCATCTGTGATGTCAGGGAGGCTATACTCTGTTGGGATAGACATGTGCTCTTTTGGGGAAGGGGAGAAGTTTGCACTGAACCTGTCTGCCTTTGGCAGTATTATATATATATATATATATATATATATATATATATATATATATATATATACATACACACAAACATACACACACACATATATATATATATATATATATATATATATTATATATATATATATATATATATATATATATATATATATATATATATAAGTGAATAAATACATATATATATATATATATATATATATATATATATATATATGTGAATAAATACATATATATATATATATATATATATATATATATATATATATATATATATATATATATATGTGTGTGTGTGGACATAAATATAAATAAATATATAACAGCTACAAACAAATGCAATCTGAGAGTCATGCTGCTCAATGCTATAAGTCTAAATCTAAAAATGCACTCACTTGAAGCATCCCTTAAAATAGAGAACATTGACATTTGTGCTATAACAGAGACCTAGTTCAAGGCAACAGAAAGCACCCCTGTACTACCAGGCTATAACTCCTTCCACACCTTCTGGCCCCAAAACTTGGACTAAAGCTCCAAAGGTGGTGGTGTTTCCATATTCATAAAGGATGCACACACTTCCAGACTGGTAGCCCAACATAATGGATCAGAGATACTGCAGGTGCAGCTATCATTGGGTAAGACAGCAATTTAGGTCATAGCCTGCTATAGGTCCCCAACCATGTCCCAAGACTCACATTCCACATTCCTAATCACCCTGGAGAATATTAGGGTGCAACCTAACACTGCCATACTGGTTGACTTCAACTACCCCTCCAGTCACTGGGATAGCTACTCATATACCAATGCACTTGCCCAATGTTTCCTGGAATTCAGTAATACCAGTCACTTGGACCAGCTTGTTCTTACCCCCACTACAGGTTGCAACATCCTTGATGTGGTCATTACTAACATGGGTGACTGTTGCTATACACCAGTAATCAACTCCTCCTTGGTTAGAGCTGACCACAAACTAATCACCTTGGAAACCCACCCCCCACTCCCGGAAAGGTAACCACCATGAAAAACCTTTCTAAAGGTAACTTTGGGCTCCAACAAACAGAGCTAGCTAACTTCATGGCACCCATGCAAATGGAGAATAATTGCATGACTGCCGAATCATACACCATTGCAATGTATGAACATGTCCACAAATGCATGGATTCTGGCATACCCAATAGAACCAAGATGCTCCCCTCCAAACAAAGGAAGCCAATCTGGTGGTCCCCTGCCATTAACAAACTTTGCAAGAGAAGGAGGAAAGTGATGCGGAATAAGGTGAAGTCTCAGTACTGGAAAAACTCCCTTACCAGCCTCAACAAAAAGTTGAGATCCCTCATCAAATCCTCCAAAGCTAACTATGAAAACAGAATTGCAGCAGATAGTAAAGATAACCACAAGGCCTTCTATAGTTATGTAAAGAATCTCCTTGGCAATACCCAGATTTGCTCTATGCTACTGCACAATGGTACCTCCTATACCAAGCCAACAGATATTGCCAATATACTGGCTGACAGATTCAGTGCCAGCTTTACCCATCTCCCCCTGACAGACCAATCACAATAAATTAGATTGCCAGGCACCCAGTATTACTTCTGCACAGGTTAAAACAGCACTGTCGAAGGCCAAGACTACAGTTTCTATGGGACCTGACAATATCCCAAGCTGTGTTCAACATGAACTACAGAGTGAACTGGCATCTCACCTGTGTGCCCTGTTCAATCACAGTCTCACCTCAGGCTTTGTCCCTACCGAATGGCGCACTGCTACAGTCATCCCTCTCCACAAAGGAGGAGCAACTACAGACCCTGGGAACTATCACCCCATTAGCCTGAAGAGTCTGATATTCAAAGCTATGGAACACATCATTGTGGACTTAATAAACAAGGATATAGGAAATCACCAGACTCTGGATCCAACACAGTTTAGTTTTGTGAATGGTAGGTCATGACTGATCAACCTGGTTGACTTCTTTGAGTCAGTCACCAGAGCTGTGCATGAAGGCAAGGTGTTTCATGCAGCCTACCTGGATCTGGCCAAGGCCTTTTATACCATTCCCCACTCAGGAACCATGGGAAAATTCACTAAGCTAGGCATCAACCCCTATATCACTAGGTGGCTTGCAAACTGGCTCACAGATAGAACCCACACTGTAAAAGTAGCTGACTCCAAGTCAGACTGCTGACCAGTCATGAGTGGAGTCCTACAGGGTTTGGTCTTGGGTCCTCTCCTGTTTGGTATCTATATCTCTGAAGTCCAAGGCAACACAAAGGGACTCTGGCTAACAAAGTTTGCAGATGACTGCAAGTTAGGAGCTATTATTAACTCCACAAGTGATGTTGACATCCTACAGAAAGGCCTCACTGAGTCAAATGACTGGTGTCAGAACCAGAGCCTTAAGCTTACTGAGAAAAAAATGTGTCATTATCTCCTTTAGGAGAAACCCAGTTCCCATGACTTGCCACACTGATGGTAGTCTACTGAACACAGAAGGCACTATAAGAGAGCTGGGAATACAGGATGACAGCAACCTCTGTTTTGACCAACATATTGCCACTGTGGTCAGAAAGTCCTTCTATGTGCCACATCTCATAACTAAGGCTTTTGCATCCAGGAAGAAAGAGGTCATTGTCTCCCTCTACTCTTCCCTCATTAGGCCAATAAAGTAGAATGACCCATTTGGCATGTACCTCAATAGGCATCTGCAACAACTGGAGAGGCTGCAAAAGTACCTCACAAACAGGATTCTATGCCTTAAACACTTGTCCTATATGGACAGACTCCAAAAAATCCAACTCTTCTCTGTCTCATATTGCCTACATAGAGGTGATCTCTGCTTGACTTACAAAGCTATGCCTGGCCCAGCACTGTAAGAAATGCTACAGCTAGAGAAATCCTGATCCCAACTCACCACACACTCCACACACCTCAACCTTATTACCACAATCAACACAACATGCTGGAGGGACAGGTTTATAACCCAGAGACTGCCCATGCTATGGATAAACTTGCCATACATGTCAAGCAGAGTACCTCACTGGCCCTCTTCAAGAGAAATCTTGATGAATGGATGGGAAATAGAAAATCCACTCCAGGGATCACTCAGTGACTCTACTCGACAGAGGGACTGTGAGCTAAGGTCAGGTGGCACAATGGCAGGGTAATCCTATAGGCTAGGCTTCTAAAGGCTCCAGGCCCATTAGCCTAGTACACACCAATGACACTATATATATATATATATATATATATATATATATATATACATACATACATACGTATAAATATACATATAGAGATATAGATGTATATACATATATAGATATATACATATATGTGCTCAGAACATGTAGTGGAATTGTATCTCAGAATCATACCTCTCAAACTCTTAGTGCAACAAATCTGTCCAAAGGCTGTCAGAATGGGGGGCAATGGGCCCAAACTAGGAGCCTCTTCTAAATAGTGCCCGTATAAATGTAGAAAATTGCCAAAGTAACACAGTTTGTTTCAGCTTACATATTTTGATGGTTGTGAGGTCTGCAAATGAAATGTATGTCATCATTTACTGACAAAAATCCCCATATCATCACAGTGATTTACCAGAGAACTGAGACAAATCTGTAAAACACACCAGAAATATAAGCAATAAACCTGGACATCCTGAAACAATCCAGCCAGTTGAGAGGTATGCTTAGAACCCCTTACTGCAATGAATCTGACAAAGTGGTGGGTGGAAGCCATGAAAATGGGGACACATCTGAAATAGTGGCATAGATAAGGTGACACAGTTGCTGTAGCAACATCCTCCTGTGTGCTGTAACATATATTCACTGAAATAGCACAAGTAATTGAAATAGCAAATCCGTGACAGGGAATTATACATGTATTTGCAAATATATCAGGCACTAGAGGGATGTAACAGCACTGAAAAACAGACACCAGTGTGAAAATGCATACCCACAACAAATTTCACCACAGTCATAGTCACAAACCGGTAAGTCAAGTGAACAGTAGTATATATGGACTGTGTGAACAAATACATCATTGTTTGCCTCTCATACACTACTCCTACATATACTGCCTCAATTCACAGTGTAGTCTGAATCCTGACCATGGTTACAGGACAAGTCTCAGTCTGCCCCTACAAACACATACAGCCTATAGACCAGCAGAAACTGGAGCAGCATGCACAGTCAGATAAAAATGAAGCCATAACATTTACATCTCCCCCTCCATACACAGCCCAAATAACATGTACACATGACATGTCTACACAATCCTAACAGTCTGTCAACAATGGCCAGACATACACAGACCTCTCAAATGTACAGTTCACCTCAGAATGTACAGGCTCAGGACTCATATCTATGGTCTCTTCCCTGTAACATGTCTGTGGGCCTATGACATCACTGGTATGGTAGCAGGAAAGAAGCCAAGAAATAATGATACTAAATCATTCTGACCCTCATAGAGCATGACATCTGGACAAAGCCTGTCATCATTTGGGGCCAGAGGCACAAACACAGGTGTAGATTGGACATTTTGCTGTCATAAATTGAGACCGTTACTGATGTAACAGGGTTTGTTGTAACATATCCTTTAAGAGGAATATGAAGTCAGTAATACTAGTGGATGCTAGTATTTACTGAATGCATTCCCCAGTGTCCCCAACTGATTTTCCAAGGACAACAACTGTCTGGGGAACAGATAAAACATAACAGGCAAACATGTGACCAGCCTGTGGACAGCAGGCCAGTGGAGAGGTATATCAGAGACATGTCACTGTTAGACGTGAAGTCACACAGTAAATGCATGTCCATGCAAACCATGTCAATCTATCAACCAACCATGTGTATAACAGCACTGATGACATGGAATCTGCTCACAATTCTGGGATATGTCCCCCATGTTGTTGGGGTGTCTCCAAATGTCCTGCCCTGTGATGTATTCCCACTTACTTTCTGCAAATATGTAGCCCACCACCTCTGTAATGTCCCTCACACAGGTCTGTAATGCCCTCTCAAAGGCAACACATGGAGGTCTCCATAGTCCTGATACCCTTTCTGGCTGCATCCTACATGAGCACAGGAATGGCTTTTCAGACCCATCGAGCGGTGTAGTCTACCAGAGGCTGAGCGATGGTGTCATCCCATCTGCACAGAGGACAGACAGAGAAAGTAGATAGCAAACAGGTTATGCATTAGGAGGAATGTGCTGAAGGACAGAAGTCTGATACTAAAATGTATGCCACTACTACATGACAGCAGTCCTCAATGACATGGCCAAAAACGCAGTACTCTACAGTTAATATAATAATATCATATTATTATCCAATAGGAAATACATCAAAACATACAGCTCAAACCCCAAGATCAAGATAGTGTAGTACTCAGAGTCCCAGCTTTGCATGCAGGGGTGCATGGTTTGAGTACCAAATTTTACATGGAAAAGCAGTGTTAAAAGTACTAATTCAGTAATACAGTATGTGGTGATTTGTTTTGGCAACCAGTGTACATATAGCATGTGATACTACTCATGTATACACAAGTGTCCCATACAGTATAGTCACACCCCTTGCTACTGTAATGACAGCACATAGAACCATGTTCTGTAAAGGAAATCAAATGCACTTACTAAATTATGTCATTACTTTGCTATTTTATAAGACTGGAATGTGAGCAATGGTTACCAGGGCTAAGCTATGGTTAGCAGGTTTAAGCATTGCTCAAACATGAATGCAGTTAGCTCAGCTAAGTAGATTTGCGTACTGGTAAGCGTCGTTAGGTGAAGCTTACATGGGTTAAACGCCTATTGGTTTAACCATATGTTAGCACCACTTATCACTGAGCAAACCCACACAAACCCACTTGCAACTGCTTAAAACTGCTTTAATCACTCTGTTTCCATTAGTCTCTGTTCTGCCCAGCAACAAAATAAACAGCCCTTGAAGGTCTTGTACCCAGGACCCTGTACACCATAGAAACAGCAATTTACCACTAAGCCATCTGAGCTCCAGAAATACCTGATGCTTTTTCAAGCATACCATACATTACGGCCACTTTACAATAGGGAAGATACACTGTGCAATCATGAGTGATTGGTATCTACAAATATATGTATGAAAAGAAACATATATATATATATATATATATATATAGAGAGAGAGAGATATAGATATGTATGGATATGTATGGTGATACATATATATGTATAACAATATATAGATATATTACCAATAAATACTGAGGTGTGTGTGTGTGTGTGTGTGTGTGTGTGTGTGTGTGTGTGTGTGTGTGTGTGTGTATATATATATATATATATATATATATATATATATATATATATATATATATATATATATATATATGCATGCATGTCTCAAAATGCCCATACAAACATATGCTGCTGATAAACCACCCATAACTGGGGCAGCATTTTACAGTTAGATACAAAAGGGACCCATGCCACTGACATCTGCCCCCCAGTCCAAATAATACATAAACAGTACACTGCTACAAAAACAAGATAGGCCATACACAATGGCCAGACATACAATGACCTCTTAGCAAATAAACTAACATGACTGAAGATAGTAAAGAGAAAAACAACCAGCCAGTAATTCACACAAGTTAATTATACTCTGATGTATTGGCCAAAGCCTTCAAGGAGTAAAACATTACAAGACCTACTTGCCTTACATACAAGAAGTAATTAACACTTATAATTACATATTTAAACACACAGCCTCCAATGACACTCCTCATTTAACCCTCTAGGGGATAAAGTATCACATTTATAGATATAAATTGATTCTGTACATAACAATTGTTCTCTTATGACTGAGAAACAGACATTTTCAGAAATATTACCTTGAGACCCACTACTGTCCCCATGGTGAGATTTATAAAAATGTACAGCTATAGAACTGTCTTTTTTCTTATCAGTAATATCTCTCACATGTTCTAACAGCCTAGTTTTAAAACACATCTTACTCTCCCCCACATAAAATATGTTACAAGGGCATCTAAGACCATTATCTATACACTGACCTCTTGAATGTATAGAGTTCCACATGTTGTCCATCCTTTGCCCTCAGCAGGAATGACAGTGCTAAATAATGATAGACCATACCTATCAACCTCTTACTGCATGATATCTGGACAAAGCCTGACATAATTAGGGAACATAGGCCCAAATAAAAGGTCATATTTGGAATATTGCTGTTGTACACTGAGAAAGTTGCTGGTGTTACAGGGTTTGTTGTAAAATATCTTTTCTGAGGTATATGAAGGCAGAAACACAAATGGATGTTAGCACTGACTGATTGCAATCACCAGTATATGCTACTGATTTGCCAAGGACAAAACTTGTCTGGGGAACAGACCAAACATAACAGGCAAACATCTGGCCATTATGTGGATAGCCCTACAGTTGAGAACTATGCAGACACAGAAGTAGCATGTTCAGACAAACCCTGTTAAACTAGCAGTATTCAAACCATATAACAGCAATACTCACATTCTGCCCCTAAGTCTTGAACCTTCTCCACCATTTTGTTGGCTCGTCTCCACAAGCCTTGTTGTAAGAGGCATTAGCTCACACACCTCCAGGATGTCTTCCTCACAGGTAAGGGAAAGGGCCAATGCCCACATGAAGTACTCAATTATAGGAGTGTGTTGCCATGACATTGGCTATTTGAATAACTACACAGCTGCTCTGCATGCAATTAGCAACTGAGGACCACCAATTGGTGCACAGGCCATCACATGGTCATGAGTATTACCTACAAAAGTCAAACTGCCATCTATTCAAACCACCTATGTCATAGACAGTGATACAATTAAAAACAGAATGACTGAATAAAGAAGTATCTGACCAAATCCACTTTAAAAAAATGGTATGTGAAACAAGTAAGCATGTAATTGAATGCAGTAGGCGGTCTGCAATAATGGAAAATAGGAGTTTGAAAGAATATATCTCAACAAGACTTGCTGTACTGATGACTGCTGAACAACACCGATGACCATAGCATGTGGATCTGTCTGCAGTGACATAGATCACAGCTCAGGTTCCTGACTCAACCCAGGAAAGGACAGCTGACATTTGCCAACTACTGCAGTGTCTGTCAAACACCACTGACTATGTCATTGCTAGGTCAGCTACTAGGATGTTGTACATATCCATATGTTACCTGTGAATATACTATGATACACATTTTGTCTTGTAAATATAAGCAACCTATACAGAACATGTGCATAGTAAAGTACTGTTGCAGAAGTGTGTGTTGAAATGCATTCGATAAAGTGAGGTCATGCCATTCAACTGTACAGTCTTATAAAGCACGTGTGCCTGATATCTGTGATCACTTACACATAGAATTGTGTTATGTTAGGCAAACCATTCTCAAGTCTGTTAATAATGAAACCATAACATAGCCTAGATATGAATGTGGGACATCCTCCAGGTTAGCACTGTGATAGCAAAGCCTACTGTGCAATCAACTTACTTATTTATGTATATAAATTCATTGTGCATATTCCACTTGTATGCAATATCAGTTTCAGTGTAGACATAAATGTTTACAGGTACTGGTTGTCGTATTGCCATGACAATGATATGAGTAGTAGAATAGGCATGATTATCAGGTTGTAATCGGAGAAGTATGCAACTGTGCTATGACCCTCTGTCGATGCTTACCATGCAAAAATGAGACCACAGAAATTCTTTTCAAAATGTTTCCCACCTTGAATGTGACTCATAACCTGTACAATTCTATTGACAAACAAATCTGTTAGAGGAGAAAATATAGAACATAAAAATGTACTATAAACTGGTTGCATACATGTGCACGCACATAAACCACTGCTTGGTTGATGCACCTCTTTCAGCAATCACAGTATTCTCTTTTTGGTTACACACCTGCCATCAATTAACAAGACTCCGATTAACCCCAAATAATGTTCAACTGTCATAGTAGGATTTATTTGACATTTACCCAGTTACCTGCTACAGCAAAGGACATGTTTGGCAGAGAGCTTACAAAGCATTGAAGGGAACTCATTGTGGAAAGGTATTAGTCAGGAGAAGAGTAGAAAAAGAGTCAATAATATTGGATATAGCATGGAATACAGTGCAGACAGTCATCAGACAGTGGAGAATATATGGGACAACAGTGACACTGCAAACACATGGATGTCCATCCAAAATGGATGACATGACAAGATGACAACTGGCCATGGAGGCTGACAGGGGACCTACAGCAACACTGAATGAGCTGCAGGAATGCCTGCCAAGTACTGGGTGTGTATCATATGTGGCAATTTTCTGTATTCTCCATATGTCTGCCCCATGGGGTAGGGTTGCTACATGGAAGTATTTTCTTACACAGAAAAACATCCGGGGCTGGACAAACATTGCCAAACAGTACATCAAGTCTCCAAAAAGCATGTTGGACAATGTGTCATGGTCTGGTGATACCAAGGTTGAACCTTTGGTCCACAATTCCAAGAAGTATGTTTGGCCGAAAACAACACTTTGCATCATCAAAAGAACACCACCCCCCAGTGAAGAATGATGGTGATAGTATCATGCTGTGAAGTTGCTTTTCAAATGCTGGAACTGGGCCTCTACTCAAGATGGAGGGAATTATGAACAGTTCCAAATACCAACCATTTTTGTCCCTAAACCTTCAGTCATCCGCTAGAAAGCTGAAGATGAAGAGAGATTTTATCTGTCAGTATGACAATGGCCCCAAGCATACATCCAAATTGACAAAGGAATGGCTTTACCAGATGTAAATTACAGTTTGGGAATGTCAGCCAGTGGCCAGACCTACAACCAATAGAAAATCTGTAGGTTGCCCTGTATAGGGCTGTACACAAGAGATGCCCTCACAAACTGATATATTTGTAGCACTGTTGCAGGGAAGACTGGGCAACTATTACCAAGTAAAGATGTGCCCTTGATGATAGACTCCAACCTAAGATGACTGAATGCTGTCTTTATCTCAACAGGTGCTTCCACAAAGTATCTGTTTAAGGGTGTGCATACTCATGCAACCAGCTTATTGTACTGATTTCAATTTGAATATGTTTTCCCACAACAGATTGTTATGTTTTCAATGGGATTGTACAGGCTATAGGTCACATTAAAGGTGGGAATTGTTTTGAAATGAGTTATTGTGGTGTCAAGTTACAATAGCACAAAGACAAGGCATTGTAACAGGGGTGTGTACCCTTATATATCCACTGTAAATGTATGGACTCAGCAATACCTGACCTGTAAAACCCACCTCCACCAAGGTAGAGTAATCCCTTTTGGTGGACAGCAGCAATACACAAACCACATAATAGGTTGCTATATTGCTGTACAGGGCCACATAGGTGCAGACAACAACATGGAAGCATGCCCACCTCTATCTGAACAAGCATGTAAGGTCACAGGTGACTCCCTGTAAGGCTAACTATGAGTACAAATCACACATATCCACACTGTCAAGGGTGTCTTCACATATGTTGTCAGTCTCAGATGCAACAACACAATTCACCCTGTACTGGTGTTAAATCACACCTCATACACACATACCATGACTATAGGCAACCTGCATCAGACAGGTTAGGTGTGAACATCACCTCCCTGCCCCCCCATCCCTGTAGGTAGATATGTACATCAACCACACCCCTCCCCTCATCAATGGTGAGCAGGTACATATTGCCTATGGAAAGGCAACAACAGCAAGTCTCCATGGGGCCTGATATCATCCCTGTCTGCATCCTACATGAACTCGGGCATGTGCTCACAGCTCCATCACACACTGTAGTCAGGCAACATCCAAACCCCATCCACATGGAAGATGGTCACTGTCATCCTTTTACACAGAAATGAATAGGGAATAGAGGTTTATGCAATTAACTGTCCATCATGGGGGGAATATGACACATCAGGGCCAGGAGTGCAATGCAAGCTAATATTGTGCTGATAGATTACCGGGGTATGGTGTAATTGTGAATGTTGACAACAAATATCCACTGTTGATGTGCAATTGCTGCCCATACTGTTGACAACTGTATGGGGGCTATGATGTGTTTCACTGTTTATGTCTTTCAGGAGGGATGCAGCGCCACCAAAATCCACCCTACAGTGCAGCAGAAACATCACAAATAATTGACACCATTGTCAGCCATTATGAAGTCATGTTTGTCTGTACTCAGGAACATCTGTAGGAGTGGATCGCCCTGTGGAATGACCTAGTCCACAGAGTAAATGATGTCGGTCAGCACACAAGAACCTATGAGCGGGTCCGGCATTGTGCTACTGACCTCATACGTAATGCCCGGCAAAGGGCTGCTGCCATCGCCAGAGAAGTGACAGCCACAAGTAGAGGCCCAGCCATGCAGGCCCCACTGACACCCACCGAACAGCTCCTCACCAACTTTGGTGCACCTTCCCCAAGCATACAACATCTTGCTGAATCCAGCATTGTGGATGTGGGTGCCCCCCACACAATGGGAGTACGATGGCCAACGATTGTAGTACTTGGCCACCCAATGGATATATTCCTTACTCAAACACACACACACACATGCACACACACATGCACACACACACACACACACACACACACACACACACACACACACACACACACACACACACACACACACACACACTTGCCAGGACTGAGATTCATAGGATCATGTGTTCATAGATGTGTACCAGGCAATGGGCATGGAGTCATGACAAGCCTAGCCCATGGGATTACCCGGGCATCATGCAGCCTGACATTTTTTTCCAACTGTGTCTATCAACCATTGCCACTTGAGTGATGGCCAGGGTGACAGTTAAATTCCCCATCCACTCCTCCAGATTTCTCTTGAAGAGGGCCAGTGAGGTGCTCTGACATGTATGCAACATATATTGCATTACATGTCCACTTACTGGGTTATGTACCTGTCCCCCAGCATGTTCTGTTGATTGTGGCAATGAGGTTGAGTTATCCTTGGCATTTGGTGCATACAGATCAGAGTTTCACTAGATATGGCATTGTCAGTCAAGCATGGATTGCCTGTAAGTAGCCAAGATGTGGCCAAGAATACTTGGAGGTATTGCACTCTGTCCAGATAGGACAGTTGTTTGTAGGCTAGGGTCGTATTTGTGAGGTACACTTGCAGTCTCCACAGTTGTTGCAGGTGTCTAGTAAACTACATGGCAAATGGGCCATTGTACCTGCTGGTTGGCCTAATGAGGACAGAGTAGATGGAGACATTACCCTCTTCTTTACTGGATGACACACCCTTACTTATGAGATGTGCCACATAGAAGTTATTTCTATCCACAGCAGCAATGTGGTGGCCATAAGAGAGGTCACTGTCAGCCTGTGTTCCCAGGCCTCTGATAAGGACTTCTGTGTCCATTGTACTACCAGCAATGTGTTAATTCATGGTAACCACATTGATTCCACACGGGATTGCGACACATTTTATTCCATTCAGCCTAAGGCCAGTGCTCTGGCAACAGTCGGATGTCTCAGTGGGGCCTTTATGCAGGATGTCAACGTGATATTGGGATGTATACATAGTACCCACTTTGCAATTGTCTGTGAACAATGTCAGCCAGGGTCCCTTTGTGTTGTTCTGGATGTCAGAGGCATACATGAAAAACATAAGGGGACCCATGACCCCACCCTGTGGTAATCCACTTGTGACTGGTTGGCAGTCTGACATGGAGACTGTTACCTTCACACTGTGGTCCCATGCATGAGCTAGTTTGCAACCCACCAAGTGACATAGGGGTTGATGCCTAAATGGCTGTGTTTGTCTATGATTACTGAGTGGGGAGTGGTATCACAGGATTAGAAGACCCTGCCTATCTTGTTTTAGTTATTTCACATGGCACACAGCTTATAGGGCTGCAGAGTGTCCACAGCTACCACTACAGTGGTTGACAACAGTGGGCCCTATACAGTGGATATTTGGATGTTTCACAATACACACACACACACACACACACACACACACACACACACACACACACACACACACACACACACACACACACACACACACTTACACCAGTATTGAGATTAGAACTACCTATCTATCAATGTCTACTATAGTGTTACACAGTTATCAGATGCACCATGAAGCTTATACAATTTTGCCTAGTCCAAAGGTACTTCTAAGGTGAATTACATCATCAGGACTACTAAATTAGGGTGAGGGGAGGTGTAAAGGGTAGCACACAACTCACAATGTTATAACCCATACAGTTTTTGATTCTCACACAAACACACACGCAAAGAGTTGTCAGCACTGGGATTAGAACTCCTGCCTATCTAATTATTGCTACTATAGTGTTACACAGTTATCAGATGCACCACACAGCTTATACAATTGCACCTCATCCAAGGGTACTTCTAAGGTGAATGACATCAACAGAACTACTAAATTATGATGAGGGGAGGTGTAAATGGTGGTACACAAGTCAAAATGGTATAACCCACATAGAATATGATTCTCACACAAACACACACACAAACAGTTGCCAATACTGGGATTAGAAACCCTGCATATTTAGTTATTTCTACTATAGTGTTATGCAGTTATCAGATGCACCACAGAGCTTATACAACTCCACCTAATCCAATGGTAAAACACACACACACACACACACACACACACACACACACACACACACACACACACACTTGCAGTACTGAGATCAAAACCCCTGCCTGTCTAATTATCTGTACTATAGTATTCCACAGTTACCACATGCGACTGGACAAAGGTGCTGATATCTGCACAGCTGAGGTAAAGTATTACAGAAGCCAGAAAGTCTGCCTTCAGTTTTTCCCTTACATCTTGCTAGTTCTTTCTGTTTTGCACTTCAAATAGTATAATAGCTTTGCACTTCAACAGTTTATTGTATCACTAAGTGTAGCACACCTGGGAGCCATCAGCAGTACCCGTTCCTCACCGGATTAGCCCCAGTATTTAGTAGTTATGACCACCCCTCCTGCCATGATTGAAGTGCAGTTTTCTGTGCTTTTACCCATTAACCTGGTGCACTTGTCCATTCTGAGGCACTATTGTGACTGCCTCATGTACACAGACAACCCACTCCTCTAAACTCCAAACACTCAGACCTGTGAGAGTTACCCCTATATCACCAAATGTGGAAATATGCACTCTCCAGCAAAGACTGCACTAGCTGGTCAAGAGGATAAGGTCAACACCTGCACCACACCATGTGGAACAGATAGCTCAACATAACACCCACAGCCCTGACATACACTGAAAAACCATATGACAGTAAGGCACTGCATACAGCCTACCTTGATCTGGCCAAGGGTTTTGATACCATTCCTCAGTCAGGAATTATTGTTAAACCCAACAAACTAGACATCAACCCCTATATCAGTGGCTGGGTTGCAAATTGGTTGACAAAACACAATGTGACAGTGGCAAAATCCAAGTCAGACTGGCAAGCAGTCACAAGTGGAGGCCCACAGGGATCAGTACTGGGTAGTGTCCTGTCCAGCATCTACTTCTCAGGAGTACAGCCCAACACAGAGGTACTCTGGCTGACCAAGTTCACAGAGGACTGCATGCTGGGAGCTATCATTAACTCCACATGTGATGCAGACATGCTATAGAAAGACCTCACTGAGACCAATGTGTGGTGTGGAAACCATGGATAGAAGCTTAACATCACAAAATGCATCATCCCCTTTGGTAAAACACTCAGTTCCCAGTAAGTATCACATCAATGGGAGCCCAATGAACTCTGCAGGCATTATAACAGCAACATATCCTTCAACCACCACATTGCCAATGTGGTCAGGAAGTCCTTCTAAGTGGCACATTGCATTACCAAGGGTTTTGCATCCAGGAAGACAGGGGTAATTATCTCTGTCTACTGTTCCCTCATTAGACCACTCATCAGGTATTCTGGCCCATTTGACATGTACCTCAGTAGACACCTGCAACAGCTGGAGAGGCCACAGTACCTCACAAAGAGGTTCTTAGGCATTAAACACACATCCTACACAGACAGACCCAGAAGACTCTAGCTATTCTCTGTGTCATATCACCTTAGTTAGAGGCTATCTGTGCTTGACTTACAAAGCCATATCTGACCCAGCTGTTTTAGAAATACTACATATAAAGATATCCCAATCCCTCCACACCACACACACTGCAGAGACTTCTACCTCATTACCACACTCGCCACAACACAGTGGGACAGGTCCCTCACCAACAGACTGCACATGCCCTGGAATACACTTCTCATACATGTCATGCAGAGCACCTAGCTGACCCTGTTTTAGAGAAATCTTGATGAGTGGATGGGTAATAGACAGTTCACCCCCAGGATCACTGCAGTGGCTCTACTTGATACAGGCACTGGGAAGTAACATTGGGTTCCACAATGGCAGGGCAATTCTATGGGCTAGGCTTGTAAAGGCCCCTGGCCCATTAGCCTACTATACACTTATGAACCTATAAGGGGAATTACATCAGCAGGATGGATAAAGAAGGCCAGTGAGTGTTAAAGTTATAAAGATACTTTGTCCTACAAACAGACACACTTTGACACACACATACTTGCCAGATGTCAGAATAGAACCCCTACCTAACTAGTTATTTGTACCATACTGTTATGCAGTTATCGCATGCACTACACAGCTTATGGGGGTGAGGCCTGATGAAAGGGACTTCCAAGGTGAGTGATATCTGCAGGACTGCTAAAGTAAGACAGGGGAAGTATACTGGGTTGGAATGGACCCAAAAGCTTTAACTTGTAAACACACACACACACACACACACACACACACACACACACACACACACACACACACACACACACACACACAGTTTGACATTTTCCAGGACTACGATTAGAACTCCTGCCTAACTAGTTATTTGTACTATAGTGTTAAACAGTTATCGCATGCACCACAAAGCTTATGGGACTAAGGCCCGATGAAAGGGACTTCTAAGCTGACTGAATCTGAAGGACTGCTAAAGCAGGGAAAAAGGAAATCTACTAGGTTGGAATGGACCCAAAAGCTTTACCTTGTAAACACACACACCCACACTGACTTTGACATTTGCCATGACTGAGATTAGAACTCAAACCTAACTAGTTATTTGCACTATAGTGTTACACAGTTATCGTATGCACTACAGAGCTTATAGGGCTGAAGCCTGACAAAAGGTACTTCTATGGTGATAGACATCTTCAGGACTGCTAATGTAGGGCAATGGGAAGTGCACTGGGTGGGGAAGGCCTAACCTACCCAAATTTCTCCCCTGTTCATTCCTAGATCCTAATGACATTTCTCTAAGTGTATGAGTATGCCCAGTGTGACCTTTTATGGTACATGTGGAACTCCATTCCAGAAACTGTTGTACTCCAATCCAGTTTGTTTTGTGCTACAGTCATACCTCTCAACATGTTGATGCAGGTTATCTGAGCACAGCCTATCAAAATTGAGGGACGATGGGCCATACGGTGATTGTGACTAATTCTATCAGTATTTTATGGGTTGCTAGGGTTACAGGGCTTGTTTTAGCAGACATCTGACATATATGCTGTTTGACACTGTCATGTGTTGTTTTAGATCATCACAGTGATTTACCAGAGGAATACAGGGTGGATGATGCACACACCAAAATTATGGGCCAAATACTATGCATTCTTGCACAATCCAGCCTGTTGAGAGGTGTTCCTACAAGCAACTGACTGCTGGAAACAGTCCAGCACCTTGGTAATAAGTTACAATGGTGGAATCTCTGTGCATTTCTGTTCTGGCCTGGTCTTATTTCCAGTCCACAGTTGGATAATATAAGTCAGACAAGATCAGGGTGACAGGCAGACTGCAGATAGAACTGTAGGGGATAAGATATGGGGGGTATCCTAGGTCAGATATGTTTGCCTATAGCTACCAGTGCTTTGCATAGGGGTCTGCTCAAAGGTTGACTGCATGTGGAGGGTCCTATGTGTGTGTCAGACTGTTTGACCAGCCTGGAGATGTGTGTTTGCCTGACATAAATGTATGGCCCACCTCATTTTGCTTGGCTGGCCACATTTTGGGGTCAGGATTTTGCATAGGATAAGTGATTAGGGAAGGGTGTGGTAGTCCCCATGGCTGTGGGCCAGGGTTCTCTGTGTGCAGACATGTCACCATCTTCCAGGGGCAGGATTGCCTGCAATGAGTGCATTTTCATGTTTAGACTCCAAGCCCTGCCTGTCAACTGTACAGAGTATCACAGACTGTCCACATTCATGACTCATATATCTTGGTTACACAAACAAGTGTGGTTTTCAAGGAAAAATGTTTTGCAAGTCATTCAGGGTTGAAGTCAGCTATTACTGACATTTGACATTGCAGTTTTTGACTTCGTACCCATCAGACATTCCATGCTATTTCAATCATTCCTTCTACCTTATTACATTATTAGAGCAGTATTTTAAAGGTGCCCTTCTTTTTGGACCCTTTTCACCACATTATTCATGGTTTTGGCCAGATTTCTGGCTCTCTGACACTGGCAGGTTTTTCCCTAGCAGTTAGCAGCATGGCCTTTATTTGCCTTTTTTAGACTGTGTTATGTTGCTGTTATGGACCCCAAGACACTCCCTAACAGGGCACTGTGGGTGAGGCATGGGCATTTGCCACAGGCCTGTAGGCCAGGTGTGACAGATGCAAGTCGATTTGTAGCAAGGCAGTGCATTTTGATACGTTCCCAGGCTGCCAGCAGTGGACAACCCTGAGATGGCACCAGTAAGCTGACTGTGGGTGTTACTAATAATTGCTTTCTGCTCATGTTGAGCCATCACTCTAGTTGACAGTTGGATGTTGCTTAAGGCTAGGGGCATGTTACTGCATTTCTATGGGACTATGGGGTGGGGGGGCACATCTGCACATAATACACATTTGAAGAGACTGTGCTGATAGTTGCTTAACATTTTGGTCCCATTTAGCATAGTGGTGTGCCCTATCTTTCAGACTACAGCCATAAAAGTATTGACCACAGATCAAATTATTCTGGCATAGAAATTTGTAGTTTCAGATATCTTATCTTTCAAAGCCATGCTGCCACTGCCAGACCTGCTGTGATATCACTGTGTAAATATCTGTGGGTGGGGATTTCATGGATGTCGCCATGTGTGGGCCTTTGCCAGGCATTTCTGTATGGGTTCTACAACTGATCTGCTTGGTGAGGCTGGGGTTGGGTATGGGACTCCCACTTTGACATCTATGCATGTGACCTATGACCCCCCCAGTTATTTGGCTCACCACATATATTGCAGTCGTATTTGTCAACTAGAGTGGTACTGCATAGTGTGGGTAGGCCAGTACTGGAAATACACTGCTGCTATCCCAGTAAGCCACCCCATTCCCTTGCATACTTGAATCAGTACCATAGATATGCTATCAGAACATTCCACTCCATTCATTAATTTTGTTAAGGAGACTGACTTACTTTGTGCCTGTGGCTGTTGTGAGGATGGTGCTTGAGGGCTGACTATGTCGGATGCACACAGTACAATGCCTATACACGGTAGGGTATAGGTGGTGTGTTATTTGGCATCCATTTTACTGTTTGTGCGAGTCAGAGAGAGAGATCAGTCCCTTGGTTCCTACAGTGTCAGTGTATGTGCTATGCGTTGCCTCTTTGCCAAGGTCTGAGCATATTGGGCACTCCTCCATCTGCCTACAGAGGCAGGCTCAGGATGTTCCTCCTCCAAATCCCTCTGTGCCTTTGGAGACCTTGGCAATGGTGGGGGCTGTATGGCCCTTCCCCGTTTTATTTCTGCTGCAGCTGTTTCCACAGGATCATATTGTGTATCATGGCACATGCTAGGAAAATGTGTGCACATGTGGCTGGAGAGTACTACAAGGCTCCACTGGATATGTCAAGACAGCAGAACCGTGACTTGAGCATCCCAAACACATGCTCTATAATGATCCTGATGCATGCAGGATACTCCACCAGTTCCTGGATGCCATGGAACTGCATGCTGCTGAGTACATTTACTTCCCCAGCACTCATGAGGAGAAGACCAGCAATATGCATCTCTTCCACCATGTAGCAGAATACCCCGGAGCTACTGGGTGCCATAAACTGCATGCACATCCACATCAAAGTACCACCTGGTGACCAGGGTAGGGTCTACCTAAACCACAAGGGGTTCAACTCCTTCAACTGCCAGGTTGTGTGTGATGCCCAGTGCATTATCATGAATGTGTGTGCTGACAGCCCTGGAAGCTACCATGACTCCCACATCTGGCATTCATCACAGCTGTCTACATACTGGAGCCGTGGATGATGACACCCATCAGAAGTGCACACATACTCACACAAGAACGACATAATGAGGCACACACACAAACCAGGATCATTATAGAGCATGTGCCCAAGTCATGGTTTCACTGCCACGACATATCTGGTGGGGCCTTGCAGTACTCTCCAGCCACATGTGCACACATGTTCATAGTATGTGCCATGCTACACAATATGATCCTGTGGCAAGAGATGCAGCAGGAACAAAAATGGAGAAGGGTCACACAGCCTCCCACCATTGCCAAGGTCCCCACAGGCACAGAGGGACTCACAGTAGGAGGCCCCTGAGCCTTCCCCCATAGGCAGATGGAGGCATGCCCAGTATGCTCACACCTTGGCAAAGAGGCAATGCATAGTACACACACTGACACTGTAGGACCCCAGGGACTGACACCTCTCTCTGACCCACATACACAGTAAAATGGATGACACGCACATGACAATACCTGTAACTTACCATGTATATGCAGTGTACTGTGTGCATCCAACATAGGCGGCCCTCAAGCACCATCCTCACAACTGCTGCAAGCACAAGGAGTCTTCTTAACAATAAAGGAATGGAATAGTATGTTCTGCTAGCATATTTATAGTAATGCTGCATGCATGCAAGGGAATGGGGTGGCCCACTGGGATAGCAGCACACAACTGACAGCTACGTGGGACACCAGGAAAGGTCAGGCCAAAACTGGCCTCCACACACTATGCAGTAGTACCCAAGGTGGCAAATCCACCTGCAGTAAATGTGTGGGGACAACTAACTGGGGGGTCATAGGTCACAGGCATGGATGTCAGGGTGGGGGTCCCATAACCACCCCTCAAACCCACACAGAAAGTCACCTATAGAAAACCACAGAGAAATGTCTGGTAAAGGCACACAAATGGTGGCAATGTTGAATTAACCCCCTATAGACACACATAGTCATTGCACAGCAGGAACCACAGTTGCAGTAAGACTATGAAGGGTAAGACGTCTGAAACTCAAATATACGCCAGTACAATCTGACATGGGCTCTGTAATGATATGCCTTCAGTCTCCAAGACAGGGAACTATAGTATGGGAAACAGAACCAAAATGTAAAGCAAATATCACACAGTCCATGCAAATGTGTACAGTTGACAGGTGTGCCCCCCATATACCCACACAAATGCAGTAACATGTATGTTTGCATGGAAATAGCAGCAGAGCACACATTGGCAGGGCTGTACCAATACACATGAAAACATGTTGCCTGTCCACAATTTGCAGGGGTCAATGAGCTATGTGTATGTGTGGTTAATACTGTCTGGATCTGGCCAACACGTTCTCCTGGCAGTTGTCTTGTACTGCCCTAGGTACAGTGCTGCCTTTGATAGGGCCATGTGCAGATAACTGCAATGACAACTGTTATGCATGTCAGTGACACCCACTGCTCTGCCACTGCCATACCTGGAAGTCACAGTGCTATGTGGAATATACTACACATATTATTGACATCTTGAAGGATGTGTAACAGAGGTGCCAGGGCTTTTGTGAATATAAGTGCTGTGTGGTACTGTTGCCAGTGGTCATTCTCAATAATCCTTTTTCTTATGTTTGCTTTTATAAAGAATGGGCATGGCTGCACACTTGAATGCATTCTATACCCGCAGCCATAACTCCCAACCTCTGACAGCAAAATGTCTGTACAAGGGCAGAAATAAAAGTAGAACAAAGGCACAATGATAGGCATGTGTTGTAAATATTGCCTTCATATGCTGAGAAAGTTGGTAGGGTGATGGGTTTGCAATAGAGGAAATGGTGTGAAGGTTATGTATTCTGCAACAGGAATGTCTGTATTATCATGTAACATCACACTTCAATCATATGTAACTAACTTGCCATAAAAACTCATGTTTACGTAAAAAGGACGAAACCTCTAGCCAAACACCTGGACAACCTGCCCAAAAATGTACAGGTCAAAGGTATGGACACACAAGGATATGACATCTCAGGTTAGAAAGATACCACACAAGCAGGAGATCCCCAGCCAGTATGTCACCAGGTTGCTGGACTGTTTACAAGTTGTGTGCCATTACTACACTGCCTGTAGCCATACCTCGCAAATGGCCTTGTTGGAAAAGAATTTACATAGCTGCCCTCATAATATTGGTCTATGCATCATACAACTAGTATTCCTCTAGTAAAACACTGTGATGATCTGAGGATGTCTGGCACTAGGTAATGACACAATACATTGCAGTTTCAGACTACAGATATGTCAGAAAATGTCTGCTAAACAAAACAAGTACCCTGATGAAACTCCTGCATACTCTTGAGAGGTATGGCTGTAGTACACAAAACCCTGGACTGGAGTACACCTATCTCTGGAATGGAGTCCCACACTAACTATAGAAGGTCACACTGGGCATGCTCCTACACTTAGGGAATCACGGGACATGTCGGCACCCACATCAGAAAATATGACTGTATTGTATATATCTGTCCATGCGTACAGACAGCTATGTACACCCCAACTGTCCCCAACAAACACATCAGACAGGATTACACTCAGCTAGCTGTAGCTGGCCCATATGTGATATATCTGCATCTGTTGTGTCACATACACACACATATATATGGGCAACCGATAACAACTTATGTCAAGCATACACACATATAGATGTGGGGAACTGAGAAACAGACAGTGATACAGAGAGAGAGACACAGGGGGACACAGACATAGTGAGTCACACACACAGATTCCTTGAATGGCATACAGTGATGTCCTGCTGTGGGCAGTGGCATACCAGTTGTAAATAGTTGTACGTGCTATCATAAAAGATGAGCCCCATTGTGTAGCAGTGCTAAAGTTGAATTTATAATGTCACATCATCTGCATGTGTGTGTGTGTGTGTGTGTGTGTGTGTGTGTGTCTGTGTGTCTGTGTGTCTGTGTGTGTGTGTGTGTGTGTGTGTGTGTGTGTGTGTGTGTGTGTGTGTGTGTGTGTGTCCATAGGTCCAAGTATTAGGAGACTTTTCCCACTCAGTGCACTTCACATTGCCCTAGTTCACAAGACCCTCTGCTGTTATTCACCTTAGAAGTACTATTGGACAGTGATCAGCCTTATAAGCTCTGTAGCATGTGTGATAGCTGCATAACACTATAGTACAAATAACTGGATATGTACGGGTTCTAATCTCAATACTGGCAACAGTGTATGCATGTGTGTGTGTGACAGTTGTGTACATGAGAATGAGGGTGTGAGTGTTTGTTTTGTTGTAGGTGAAACAGTTTTAGGCCATTCCCACCCACAACACCTCCCAGTGGCCCAGTTTATCAGTCCTGCTGATGTCATTCCCCTTATTGTTACCTTTGGCCAGCTGTTAGCCCAGTAAGCTCTGTAGCATGTGTAATAAGTGTGTAATACTATAGTACAAATCACTAGGTAGACAGGGGTTCTAATCACAGATCTGGCAAATGAGTGTATGTATATATTTGTAGGAAGAAGTATCTTGATAAGTCTTGCTTCCACCAGCCTACTTTATCAAGCCTGCTGATGTTATTTCCCTTAACAGCACCTTTGGCCAGTGGTTAGCCTGGCAAACTCTGTAGGGCATGTGATAACTGCATAACACCATAGTATAAAGAGATATATAGGCAGGGGTTCCATTCTCAGATGTGGCAAATGTGCGTGTGGTGCATACATGCATGTGTAAGCATGTATGTTTGTAAGATGTACTGTTTTGACAAGTCTCACACCCACTGGCCTACTTTACAAGCCTGCTGATGTCATTCCCCTTATCAGCACCTTTGACCAGCTGTCAGGCTGGCAATCTCTGTAGCATGTGTGGTAACTGTGTGACACTATAGTACAAAGAAATAGATAGGCAGGGGTTCTATTCTCAGACCTGGCAAATGTGTGTGGGGGGCATAAGTGCATGTGTATGTTTGTATGAAGAAATATTTTGATAAGCTACCCACCCACTGGCCTACTTTATCAATCATGTTGATGTCACCCCCCTATAGGTACTTAAGCATACCTCTCAACTGTACAGACTTTTGCAGAATGTCCAGAAGTGTGCCTCATATTTTTGGACTATTTTTGACAAAATTAGGGTTTTCTAGCAAATTAGTGGCAAATTAGTAAAGATTGAAGTTAGAAAATAATGACAGACATTTGAGTGTCAGACTTAATAACCTGCAGACAATGCTTGCTGATGCAAAACTTGTTATTCTATACACTTTCTAAGTTTGTAGGAGCAATGTTTAGAAATTGTCTCTATTTTTGAGCCTTTTCCCACTTTTATTTATGGCTTTGTCCAGATGTCTTGCTCTAAGAGATTGAGAGGTATGTACATAGGTGTGTACTAGGCTGATGGCCCTGAAGCCATTACAAGCCTAGGCCAAAGATGTGCCCTGCCATTGTGCCACCTGATGTTAGTTACCAGTGCCTCCAGCAAGTAGAGCCCCTGTAGTGATCCCTGGGGTAAACTACCTATTATTACCCATCCACTCATTAAGATCTCGCATTTACAGTCTCTGGGTGATGAACCTGTCCCCCCAGCATGTGATGATTGTGGTAATGAGGTCAATGTCCCTGCAGTGTGTGGCGCAGGAACATTGTGATGTGTTTAGATGTAGCAGTTGTAAAAGAGCTGGGTCAGACATGGCTTTTCAAGTCAAGCAGAGATTACCTCTAAGTAGGTGACAGGAGTCAGAGAATAGCTGGTGTCTTTTGAGTCTGTTTATGTAGGATTGGTGTTGAATGCCTAGGATCCTCATTGTGAGGTACTTCTGTGCCCTCTCCAGCTGTTGCAGGTGTCTACTTAGGTACATGCCAAATGTGCTATTATACGTGATGAGTGGTCTAATAAGGAAAGAGTACACAGAGATGATGACCTTTTCCTCCCAGATGCAAAACCCTTGGTAACAACATGTGCCACATAGAAGGATTTCCTGACTACAGTGGCAATGTGGTTGTAAAAGGACAGGTTGCTGTCAACCTGTGTCCCCAGTTCTCTAATAATGCCTACAGTGTTCAGTGGGCTCCCATCGATGTGGTAAATAGTAGGAACTGAGATAGTACCACTGGGGCTGATGATGAATTCTGTGGTGTTAAGCTACAGGCCATGGTGTCCACACCAGTCAGTCATCTCAGTGAGGACTTTCTGTAGGATGTCTGCATCACTTGTGGAGTTAATGATGGCTCTCAGATTGCAGTTGTCTGTGAACTTGGTCAGACAGAGTTCCTTTGTGTTGGCCTGAAGTCCTGAGAACTGGATGCTGAACAGGACTGATCCCTGTGGGATTCCACTTGTGACTGGCTGACAGTCTGATTTGGAGCATGCTACGTTCACACTGTATGTTCTATCTGTGAGTTGATTTGCAACCCCCCTAGAGATATAGGGGTTGATGCCTACTTTGGTGGGTTCATCCATAATCCCTGACTGAGGAATGGTATCAAGAGCCTTGGCCATATTTATGTAGGCTGTATGCAGTGCCTTACTGTGATACACAGCCCTGGTGACTGACTCAAAGAAGCCAAACAGGTTGAGCAGGCATGATCTCCCTTTCACAAAGCCAAACTGTGTGGGTTCCAGAGTTATGCGATTACCTATATGTTTGTCAATCAGGTCCCTGATTATGGGCTCCATAGCTTTACATATCACACACGTAACGTTAATGAACTGATAATTCCCATGGTCTGTAGTTTCCACACCTTTATGGAAAGGGATGACTGTAGCACTGTGCCATTTGGGAAGGAGAAATCCAGAGGTGAGGCTGTGACTGAACAAAGCACACAGATGTGTTGCCAGGTTTCTCTGTAGTTCATGTAGAACAAGACACTTAGCCAGTACCTGCAAACCCAGGGGTGACAGATGCAGGCCATCTGTGGTAAGTCATTGCAGTCTGTCAATCTTATCATCCAAAGCAGACAGATACAGGTTCCCATGAGAGTGACACCAGACACATATGCGAATTGTTGAAGGCAATCACTTGCTTGTACTGTGATATCATTCAGGGTGACAGTAGTATACTGCTCAGGGCTACTGCCATACCTGCCTGGCCCACATAATCTGAGAGCTCCTCCATGTCTCATTTCATATAGGCCATGGATGTGCATCTCAGGTCATCCACACACACATGGACAATGACAGAGTGATACTTGTAGCGGTTGTGGAGTGATATGACTGGGTGTGTTATGTGTTGGATTCTGGCACCTGATAGACAACTGACTGTTGCCTCCTTCATGTTCAACATAATGAGTGGGACATCTGTGTGCCTCACTATTGAGTCACCTATGATGACTGTATCAGGCAAGGTGCTTAGCCTTTGCGGCTTAGGTTGAGGGGCACAGTGTGTAGGTGAGATATGTGTCCTGTGGTTTGTGCTGTGTTGTGGTGGTCATGTGGGTGTCTGTCCTAGTGGTCTCCAATGTTTGAGTAAATGTCTATTGAGTGCCACTGTGAAGGTGGATGTGTGGTTATTGTTTGTATGTCAGAGCTGTGATACTGTGTGTTTTGGAGGGGTATGTACTCCATGTGGTGTATTGCAAGTGTTGACCCTTCTCCTCTTGACCAGCTAGTGCAGTCTTCGCTGGAGAATGCATATCTTCCAATATGGTGATATAGGGGTATCTCTCACAAGTCTGAGTTTTGGGAGTTTAGAGGAGAGGGTTGTCTGTGTACAAGAGGCAGTTTCAACAGTGCCTCAGAATGCTGAAGTGCACCAGGTTAATGGGCCAAAGCACAGAGAACTGCACTTTAATCATGCCAGGAGGGGTGATCATAACTAATAAGTGCTGAAGCTGTGTCTGTGAAGAACGACTACTGCTGATAGCTCTCAGATGTGCTAGAATACTTGATAAATAAACCTGTTGAAGTGCAAAGCTATTAGGCTATTTGAAGTACAGGAAAGAAATAACTAGCAAGTTCTAAGGGAAAGTCTGAAGGCAAACTTACTGTCACCTGTAACAGTTCACCTCAGCTGTGCAGTTATCAGCAGATTTGGCCAGTTGTCAACCCAGTGATCTCTGTAGCACATGTGGTAACTGCATAACACTATAGTACACATAGATAGGCAGGGGTTCTAATCTCAATATCGTCAAGTGTGTGTGTGCGTGCGTGTGTGTGTGTGTGTGTGTGTGTGTGTGTGTGTGTGTGTGTGTGTGTGTGTGTGTGTGTGTGAGAATCATGTACTCTCTGGGATATACCATTATGATTTGTGTACCACCCTGTAATTGTCCCATCACCCTACTTTACTAGGCCTGCTGATGTCATTCACCTTAGAAGTTACTTGGGACTAAGAGAACTCATGTAAGCTCTGTGGTGTGCCTGATAACTGTGTAACACAATAGTAGACATGACTAGATAGATAGACGTTCAAATCTCAATACTGGTAACTGCGTCTCTGTATGTGTCTCTTTGGGCAAAGATCATATCCATTTTGGATGATAGGATTTTGATTGGTGTACTATTCATGCCTGTTAACCACCTCCCGATGGCACTGCTTTATATAGCATGGTAATGGCATCTGCCTCACATGCAGCTTGTTAAACCATTGTACAGGCCATTCAAGTCCTCTGTATAGATGTCTATGGAATATCCAGGTGTTTAGGTTCATAGCTCATAGGTGTGTACTAGGCTAATGGCCCTGGAGCTTTTAAAAGCCTACCAGAGGATTACCCTGGCATTGTACCACCTGACATTATTTCCCAGTACCTCTGTGGAGTAGAGACACTGCAGTGATCCACAGGGGGAATTCCCTATTTCCCAGCCATTCATCAAGCTTTTTCTTGAAGAGGACCAGTGAGGTGCTCTGTTTGACATGTATGGGACATCTAGTCCATAGCATGGGCAGTCCCTGGGTTATGAACCCATCCCTCTGGCATGTTCTGTTGCTTCTGGTAATGAGGTTGAGGTCTTTGGAGCATGTGGTGTGGAGGGATTGGGATATCTTTGGATGTAGCATTTCTAACAGAGCTGGGTCAGACATTTCTTTGTAAGTCAAGCAGAGATCACCTCTAAGTAGGCAATATGAGACAGAGAATAGTTGGAGTGTTTTTCATCTGTCCATATAGGACAACTGCTTAAGGCCTAGTATCATCTTTGTGAGGTATGTTTGTTGCCTCTCCAGTTGTTGCAGGTGTCCATTGAGGTACATGCCAAATAGGGTATTGTATTCAATGATTGGCCTAATGACAGAAGAGTAGAGGGAGACAATTAACCCCTACATCCTGGATGCAAAACCATTAGTAATCAGATGTGCCACATAGAAGGACTGTCTGATCACAGTGGCAATGTGGTGGTCAAAAGAGAGGTTGTTGTCAACCTATGTTCACAGATCTCTTATAATGCCTTCTGTGTTCAGTGGACTACCATCAATGTGGCGATTTATGGGAACTGAGTTGTGCCCAAAGGAGATGCTGACAAATATTTGGCCATTGAGCTTCAGGCCATGCTTCTGACAGCATACGTTGGGCTCAGTGAGGCCTTTTTGCTGGGTATCAACATCACTTGGATAATTAATAATAGCTCCCAACATGCAATCACTAATGAATTTTGTCAACCAGAGTGCCTTTATGATGGCCTGGACCTCAGAGAAGTAGATGCCAAACAGGAGAGGACCCAAGACCGAACCCTGTGGGACCCCACTCATGACTGGTCGGCAGTCTGACTTGGAGTCAGCTACTTTCACATTGTGGGTTCTATCTGTGAGCCAGTCTGCAACCCACCTAGTGATATAGGGGTTGATGCCTACCTTAGTGAGTTTTCTATGATTCCAGAGTGGGGAATGGTAACATAGGCCTTGGCCAGATCAAGGTAGGCTGTATGACCACCTTGACATCATCCACAGCTCTGGTGACTGACTCAAAGAAGTTGACCAGGTTGAGCAGGCATGATCTACCCTCCACAAAACCAAACTGTGTGGGATCCAGAGTTTGGAGATTCCCTATATCCTTGTTTATTACGTCCATGATGATGCATTCTATAGCTTTGCATGTCAGACTTGTCAGGCTAATGGGGTGATAGTTCCCAGAGTCTATAGTCGCTCCTCCTTTGTGGAGAGGGATGATTGTAGCAGTGCGCCATTTGGTAGGGACAAAGCCTGAGGTGAGGCTGTGATTGAACAGGGCACTTAGGTGTGGTGCCAGGTCACTCTGTAGTTCATGTAGAACACAGCCTGGATATTGTCAGGTCCCATAGAAGCTGTATTCTTGGCCTTGGACAGTGCTGTTTTAACCTGTGCAGCAGTAATACTTGGTGTCTGACAATCTACTAGTATTGTGATTGGTCCTTTGGGGGGTGTAAAGCTGGCACTGAATCTGTTGGACAGTATATTGGCAATATCTTTTGGCTCGGTATCGGAGGTACCATTGTGAGGTAGCTCAGAGCAAATCTGGGAATCGCCATGGAGATTCTTTACATAACTATAGAAGATCTTATGTTTGTCTTTACTATGTACTGCAATTTTGTTTTCATAGCTAGGTTTCCAGAATTTGATGAGTGATCTCAACCTTTTGTTGAGGCTGATAAGGGAGTTGTTCCAGTTTTGGGACTTTACCTTATTCCGCATCAATTTATTTGTTCTGTTGTTGAGTTTGTGTATGGCAGGGGACCACCAGACTGGCTTTCTGTTTTGGAGGACAGCATCTTGGTTCTATTGGGTATGGTGAGATCCATGCATATGTGTATGTGTTTGTGCAGTGCATTTGTGTATGATTTGGTGGTCATGCAACTATTGTCCATTTGCATGGGTGCCCTGAACTTAGCCACCTCTGTTTTAAGGAGCCCAAGGTTAGCTTTGGAGAAGTTATTCATGGTGGTTACCTTTGCAGGGGGGCATGGGAGGGATGTGGATTCCCAAGGTGATTAGTTTGTGGTTGGATATAACCAGGGAGGATTTGACTATTGATGTAGTACAAGAGTTGCCCATGTTAGTAATGACCAGGTCAAGAATGTTGCCACCTGTAGTCAGGGTACAAATGAGCTGGTCCAGGGCATTGTAATTAATGAATTCCAGGACACATTGGCCAAGTGTATTGGTATATGAGTAGTTTTCTGAGTTAATGGAGGGGTAGTTGTAGTCACCCAGTATGAAAGTGTTAGGTTGGACCCTAATATTTTCTTGGGTTCTTAGGAGAGTGGAGTGAGTCTTGGGATATGGTCGGGGACCTATAGCAGGCTATGACCTGAATTGCTGTATTACCCAATGTTAGCTGCACCTGCAGTATCTGTGATGCATTATATTGGGCTACCAGTGTGCAGGTGTGTGTATTCTTTATGAGTATGGAAACACCACTGCCTTGGGAGCTTCAGTCTAAGTTCTTGGGTCATAAGATGTGGAATGAGGTATAGCCTGGTGGTGCAGGGGTGCTTTCCACTGCTTTGAACCAGGTCTCTGTTACAGCACTAATGTTGATGTTTGCCATTTTAAGGAGTGCTTCGAATGAGTGCATTTTGAGAGTTACACTTCTAACCATTGAGCAGTATAACCCTCAGACTGCAGTTGTTTGCAGCTGCTTGGTCTTTGGTACACAGCCTAAACAAGGCACTATACGGGTGTTAAGAGCCTTGGCCAGTCTCCCAAAGACCAGGGGTGACAGATGCAGGCCATCTCTGACAAAGCATCAAGGTCTGTCAATTATGTCATCCCAGACAGACACTGGCTCCCCTTGGAATGTCACCAGAAACATAGCCAATTGTTGAAATCAATCATTTTCTGCTTGTACTGTGGTATCATTCTGGGTGATGGTAGGACGCTGCTCAGGGCTAGCTAGGGTCATACATGGCTGGGCTACATAATCTGAGAGCACCTCCATGTCTCTCTTCATGTAGTCCAGGGAGGGACATCTCAGGTCATTCTCACCCACATGTATAATGACAGAGTCATATTTGTACCTGTTGTTGAGGGACCTGAGTGTGTGTGTTATGTGGCAGATCCTAGCACCTGACAGGCAGCTGACTGTTACTTTCTCCCTATTCAACCTAGTCAGTAGGACACCAGTGTGCCTCACTATTGAGTCACCTATGGCTAATGTGTTTTGCATGCTGTTTTGCATTAGGTGCTTTGGTTGAGTGGCACACTGTTTAGAAGAGTTATGTACATAATGATTGGTGTTGTGTTGTGGTGGATAACTGCATTCCTCCCTTGGAGGCCTCTGCTGTTTGGGTAGATTTGTAATGAGAACCTCCATGATGGTGGATGTGTGGTGTGTGTTGTTATGTGCAGGAACTGCTAGTATGTGTTCTGGAGGGCTATGTGGTCCATGTGGTGTGGTGGAAGTGTTATCATACTCCTCTTGACCAGCTATTTCAGTCTTGGCTGGACAGTGTGTGGCTTCCAATTTGCATATATAAGTGCATCTAACACAAGTCTGAGTGTTGGGAGGTAAGAGGAGAGGGTTGTCAGTGTACATGAGGCAGTTGCTACACTGCCTCAGGATGCCCAAGTTCACCAGGTTAATAGGAGAAAGCACAGGGAACTGACCTTTAGACATGCCTGGAGAGGTGGGCATTAATAATAAGTAATGGAGCTGTTTCCTTGTAGAACATTTAGTGCTGGTAGCACTTTTGTGTGCTACAATAATTGTGACAAGAAGTCTGGTAAAGTGCTAAAGTAATAAACTACAAAAGTGCAGGAGAGGAGAGAACTAGCAGATGTAAGGGAAAAATTGAAGAGCACACCTTTTGGCACCACTCAGAGGCTTGCAAACAGGCCTGGTTACAACAAAGATGTATGTGGACTAGACTAGTTAAAGGAAAGGCAGGAAACAAGTGTAGACTTTTTATTTTATTCTGTTATTTAGGCAAACTATATGTAGTCTGTGTCACTTAACAATGTCCATGTATGTGATAGTGTTGCCTAATTGTCCACAGTGAGGGTAGTGGCATGTATGTCAGCCTCATGCATCATACCTACCTGAAACATCATGCTGACACAACATCTGCTACACTATCACTTGTCCAGGCCCATAGCAGCAATACATAACTCCACACCCTATGTGTGGTGGATTATCTCACCATCCATGTAGGCATTCAGAACATTACACATTGTAAGAGGTAGTGTGTTATGTCCCATGCTTATAATTTATGTGGGGCATGTCATGTGTATGTAGTAGTACAGTACATAATGGTGCAAATGTAGGTTTACTAATCTGTGTATTGTCAACTGTGTTGATGTTACTGTGTGCACATCCCGTGTGTCAGTCCTTACTGTGTGTATGCCAAGGATATATCCATTTTTTTCTCACTGTTCCACCTGGTGGACTCAGTGATACATACCACAGACCTGTCATATACAGTATCATGCATGCCCTCATCAACTGCATTAGGGTTGAGTGTATGTTAAAGACATAGCTCGACCAACAGGTGTTGACATGTGAATTTGTTGCAGTTATTGTAATGGCTATGCTTGTGAGAGACCTTCTGACAGTACTGCAGTAACCTGCTCTGTATGTATGAGCCTGGGGTAGTACACAACACTCAGCTGACATGTCTGAGGGCTACCTGTCTGTGACAAGGGGTATGTATGCAAGGTGATACTGTCTGACAACAGTGTCTGTCACACACGGTGGCATGCATATACACCTGGTACATGTACATATGAAGCTGTACCTTGCCTATGACATGGTCAGTGTATTCGCAGTCTGACATACTCCCTCTTGTGAATGTCTGCAGGGCCACAGCCTGCAGACACACAGACACCTGGGACACAAACAGAATACAGCATGTCAAACTACATTTAGTCAGTGTTACTATCAGCAATAATGCATCCTGGCTAATAAGGTGCATACACCTGTATGTGTAGCCATAAGAAATGCAAGCAGACAGCACCTTACATAGGATTACATACCTACACAGTACTATATTCACCCTGTGTATCAGACCCATATTAGCATGTCCCTGCATTGATGGTATGGATGTCAGGGATGTGGCACAGGTATCATCATGTGCACAGGGTGTTGTGTGGGTTTACTAGAGGCCTAGGCTGGGCCATACAGTCAACATCATGTATGTGTGTGTTTGGAGGGGTATCCAATAAATGGACTGTGCAGAGGTGCTGTGTGTATCTGGAGGTGACCTGCCTGTGATACAGATATGTGTGTGTATGTATGCACACAGTCACGCCATGTGGCAGCCTTACACAGGGGTACATTGGACAGCTGTGGACTGTACATGGCAGGGTGTCCAGGTCACCGTCTCTGGACACAGACATGGGAACTGGTCCTGCCAGGAGTATCACTGGCCCCACCAGGCCCAAGGCCAGATGCAGTACTCCTTCCTGATAGTGATAGCTGTTCACTGGATCTGTGCCCTGACAGGACTGAGCAGGAACATGTGGCCATGGCCTGCTCTGGTGTGATGTGGATGGCAACCCCCCTTCAGTAAAGCTGGTGTCACTGTCACTAAGGGAGTGGAAAGGTGCATGGCCCCATGCACTCTCAGCTGTTGTTGGGGATGAACTACATCTACATGGCCGATGCCCACCTCCCACCACATGCTCTAGCACAGACATGCCACAGTCGGGGATTGCCAAGGTCTCACCCCAGCATCTATTAATAACCTCAGTATTTTGACATGTGGACCCAACAAGGTCATGTATGTCAGCACGTACATCAGGAAGAGTTTCATCCACCACCCTGAGTATTTGTGTGTTGCGTCTTTTACTATGTGCCTATGCATCCATGGCAGCCTGGAACATGTGTCTGGTGACTCCTTTTGTGGCACTTGCAACAGTGGCTCGATAGGCAGCGTTCCTCCTGCAAGGACCCCTGTCCATCTGCCTGTGTGGGACCTTGACTACATTCTGACTATGGCCAGTGTCTACACTCGCACCTGCCATAGTCACAACACTAGCCTGTTCAATGCCACCACCTGCCAACTGTCTATCATCTGTGGCTACTGGTGATGGGATATGTGTGGGCATTGTCACTGTGTGCAGCGATGGTGTACACAAGAGTGGGATGCCAATGAATGGCACAGATTCAGCCCCTGACAACCCCACTTGTACCTCACTATTCATATCATCATTGTCAGAATCTGTAGAGATAATGACATCATTTTCCCAAAGGGGGGAACCCAATCCCTATCGTCACCTGTGAGGGGTAGACAACATATGTACATTAATACCTGCACTTTGATGTTGGCTGGTATACACACACACACACACACACACACACACACACACACACACACACACACACACACACACACACACACACACACACTTACAGGTGAGATGGCACAACTCTGTTACACAGACCACACATTACCCACTTGGTGACATGCAGGACACACAGCCCTCAACATCATGCATTGGAGCCAGTTTTACTACATGTAACTGACAATATAGAGCTCTGGGATATGTGATTAGTGTTAGTATGTGATGGCTGTTCTCCAGCACAGGCTGCACCCATGTACACATCATTGCTGTTCACCTGTATAGCACAGTGGCAGGTACTACAGCACATACCTCACAACTGTACATATCATCACAGGATGTGTAGAAGTCTGGATCATATGTTTGCTCTATTTCTCATAGCCCCTGTGTTTCTCTGATGCATACGTGGGATGATATGAGGAGTGACATCACCGATTAATGACATACATTTGAGTGTCAGACCTCCAAACTATGGTCATGGTCACACAATTCCTGTTACACCATCAACCTTCTAAGCTTACAGTGGATATAAGTGTACACAACCCTGTTAACATGCCATGTTCTGGTAATATACAAGATGAGACCGCAATAATGCATCCAAATATGTTACCCACCTTTCATGCGACATATGACCTGTGCAATCCAATCAACAAACAAACACATGTTATATGTAAAATATAATGACTGCAATATGTACAATATGGTGATTGCATAAGTGTGCACACCCTTACAATGATACCTTGCTGATGCACCTTGTACGTGGCTTACAGCATTCACTCTTCTTGTGAAAGTGTCTATCAGCATACCACATCCTGACTTGGCATTATTTGGCTACTCTGCCATGCAAAGGTCACCCAACTCTGTCAGATTGCAAGGGCAGCTCATGTGCACAGCCCTCGTCAGGTCACACTGGGGTTTTTCTATCTGGTGTAAGACTAGGCTCTGGCTGGGCCAATCCATAACCATGCATGTGTTCAGGTGGAGCCATTCGTAGGTAGCTTTGGATGTATGCTTCAGTTCTTTGTCATGTTGACACACCTCCCCATCTTCAGTGTTGTTGCAGATGCCTGATGGAGTTTGGGCAGATGTGGGTGTTATTTGGAAATGTCTAGAATTCCCGCCACCATGACTACAGGCCCTGTTCTGGCTTTGGAATGGCATCTCCACAGCAGGCCACTGCCACCAGTGTGATTCACCATGGGAATGTTGGTCTTCAGGTTATGGGAGGTGTTGCTTGTCACCACACATACCTTTTGGTATTGTGGCAGTGAGGTCGATCTATAGTCTCATTACACCATAACACATTTTCACACCTGTCTTTGGGTGTGCTGTATTGCAATTTGTATCCACCTCTGAATGTTTTTTGTGTGGGGAAATGCTTCCATCTTCTAACCCTATCCCATAGGCCAGATGTATGCTGAATATGGGAGAGTATTCTCACAGATAGTACACAACACCAGTGCTAGCAAGAGATTCCTGCAACTCCCTCAGTGTTGCTGTATATCCCCTGGCAACATCCCTGACCAGATATTGACAGGTTTTGTCATCATTTTTGGAGGGATGTCAGGTTCTTTTCAACAGCACTGTTGTCCCATATTCAGTCCACCTTTTGACAACTGTCTCCTCTATGTTCCATGGTGTATGCGATGCTGTGATGATGTTATTCTACCCTACTCTTGACTGATACCTTTCAAATATGAGATCCCTTTGTTGCTTTGTAAGCAGGCTGCAAGTTATGGCTGTTGCTGTTGAAGGCAACTGAGCACGTCATGATTATCACACTTGGACAGCAGACTGATATTTGGTGTTAGTCAGAGTGCCTTTACTCGATGGCAGGTGTGTACCCAATCAGACTGTATGCTGTCAGTAAATTGCAAGCTGCTGCAATAGCATATTATTTGAAGAGTGTGCACACATATGCATCCAGCTTATTGTCTGGTTTGTATACTCCATATTTGGTGGCCAACAGATTGGTTGGTTTTACAGGTGAATTGTTCATGTCATAGGTCACACTACAGTTTGGGAAAGGTGTGGACTGACATATTGTGGTCTCAATTTGTATATATATTTAACAGACATCTGGCATATTAACAGGGGTTTGTACCCTGTTTATATCCACTATATGACAGTAATGTTCACACATGTCCATACCTTAGGCCATTTGTCCACCCATTTTGTTGGTCTCAGTCCAGAGGTCTTGCACTGACAGGCCATGAGGTATGCTACAGGGATGTTGCATTCTCATAATTTACGCCCCTCTGGTGACCACTGTGATGCAATGCAGTTAACCCCAAGACAAGTGAACATGTACATAAAGCAATATGGCTATAAGTGATAGTTGTGTACATGGTGCATTGCACAGTCTTCACATGCCTGGGGTATTGGGAACCACAACAGAACAATTGCATACTCACCAGCTGTAGGCTGTCATCCCACATGCGGACCAGACAGACCTAGGTAGTTGGGGGAGGGAAGTATTGTCAGCAGACCCACATGTGGCATTGGTACAGGATGGATGCAGCATGTCTGCACATTTACAGTACAACACCCTATACTACACAATTTACTGTCCTTCACCATAGATATGCACGTCTGTACATTAGAAAACCCCATCCACAACTGCAGTCTGACCTGACACATGCACATAGATACTCTACAATTAAAAGTATGTCTGCTACACTAGTCTAGTAATCTACACTGGAGCCTTATCTGCACACTCCTCGTCCATTGTCTGGGTGCCACCCACCTCCAATATGTGTGGGGGGGGTTCTTAACTCTGATGTTGTACTGGAATGGGTGCCCCAAGGTACCTGAGGAGCTCACCAGTGGGTGTCAGTGGGGCTGCAAGGCCAGGCCCACACCTGTGGCTGTGCAGTCCATGGGCACTGCAGCAGCTCTTTGCCGGGCATGGAGTATGAGTTCACTTTCACAATGCCGGACCTGCTTGTATGTACTTGCATGCAGGCCGACATCATTTACCCTGTGGACAAGGTTGTCCCACAGGCTGATCCTCTCCTGCAGATGTTGCTGGCTCCAGCCAAACATTATGGCATGGTTCTGTAGTATAGTTTCTATGACTATATTTGTCTCAGCCGCTGAGAAAATTGACCTTTGCTGATGCGACATTGCACCTGGAAGACATAAAAAGGGAGACACATCATAGGACCTCATACATTTGGCAACAGTATGTACAAACCTTGCACAGCTACATTGAATAGCAGTAGCCACCACTCACACCCACACCATACCCCTGTAATCTATCAGCACTGTATCTGCTTGCATTGCACTGCTGGTCCTGAAGTGTCATATTCCCCCCAATGAGGGCTAGTTAATTTCCTACTCCTGTACTTCTCATTCATGTCTGTATCGAGAGATGACATTGGCCATCTTCCATGTGGATGGGGTGTGGATGGTGCCAAGGCTTGGTGTGACTACAGTGTGTAATGGAGCTGGGACCACATGCCTGAGTTTATGTAGGATGCGGACAGGGATGTTATCATGTCCCATGGATACTAATGTTTGTTGCCTTTCAGTAGGCAATATGTACCTGCTCACTGGTGATGAGGGGAGGGGTGTGGGTGCTGTGAATATCCAGCTATAATGCCACTGAGCCAGGGGGTGATGTTTACCCTAAACCTATTTTCAGCAGGTTAGCTATAGCTACGTTGTGTCTGTATGTGGTCTGATTAGCCACCATTACAGGGTGGGTTGCTTTGTTGCCTCAGAGATTGCAGGCATATGTGAAGATGGGCTTGTGATTGGCCTTGGTGGATGTGTCCAATATGTACTCATAGTTAGCCTTACAGTATTCCACCTGTGACCTTATATGCTTGATCAGACAAAGGCTGACTTAATGTCAAGTTGGTGCATACTCCTGATTTGCCCTATATAGCCAATATAGGGACCAAGTCTGTGGTCTGTGTATTGCTGCTGTCCACCACAGGCATTCAGCCTTCCCTGAGGGGTTGATGTTGTCCTGTCGGGTATTGCTGAAGCCATAAAGCTATGTAGGTTCCCAAATAGTATTGTGTTGTGGGCCTGAACACAGCTGCTAATTCCAACATATGGGATGCCCTTCATGTGGGTCTTGCCCATTTCCCTTGCCTGTGTGGGGGGCATTACAGAGATGTGAGGGCTACAGCTTCACAGACAGTAGATGGAAATACCTCACAGGACAGGACATGTGGAGACAGCCCAACAACATGGGGAACAAGGCTCCAGAATTTGGTACAGCTTGTATGTCATTACTGCTGTTATACACATGGGGGTTGCTACATTGATAGGTTTTGTCTGGACATGCATTTACTGGGTGACTTGACATCTGACAGTGATATGCCTCTGACTTATCTTTCAACTGGCATGTTGCCACAGACTGGCCAGATGTTTGGCTATTATGCTTGGTCTGTTCCTTGAACAACATTTGTTTTTGTGGGGTTGGTAGGATAATGTGAGGATTGTAGTCAGTAAGTGTTGTAATCCATTGGTGTTCCAGACATCATATCCTTCAGGGATGTGATGTTACAACAATAATTGTAACAGCAGCTACTGTTTCAGTTTGTAATACCATTATGTCTGATATGCCCCTCTTTCCGGCCCCCTGTCCCACAAGTATGCCATGCATTGTCCAGATGTTCTGCACTATGAGGTGCAGAAGTATGGTATATCATTAATTACCAACTGCACTCCAGTTAGCATGACAATGACCGGCAGACTCCTGGCCATGGTATGCTGCTGTGGCCAGGGTTATGGGTCCACACCCTGGTAATTCTGTGAAAATCTAGACATATGACAGTTATGTCTGCCTGACCATTGTGAACAGACTGCCAAGATTGTGTAGCAGTGTTGTGTGTATATGTTTGTTGGGCTGGGTAGGGAGAGTAGCAGCTGTGAGTGCCACACATCCTGTACCTATCTGACTCTGCTGCTACAGCTGCTGGTGGTCTGTCAGGTCCATATGCTTGTAGGGTCTGACTGTGACATGTCATGTCACACCTCTGACTCTGCTGCTACAGCTGCTGGTGGTCTATCAGGTCCATATGCTTGTAGGGTCTGACTGTGACATGTCATGTCACACCTCTGACTCTGCTGCTACAGCTGCTGGTGGTCTGTCAGGTCCATATGCTTGTAGGGTCTGACTGTGACATGTCATGTCACACCTCTGACTCCGCTGCTACAGCTGCTGGTGGTCTATCAGGTCCATATGCTTGTAGGGTCTGACTGTGACATGTCATGTCACACCTCTGACTCTGCTGCTACAGCTGCTGGTGGTCTGTCAGGTCCATATGCTTGTAGGGTCTGACTGTGACATGTCATGTCACACCTCTGACTCTGCTGCTACAGCTGTTGGTGGTCTATCAGGTCCATATTGTTGTAGGGTCTGACAGTGACATGTCATGTCACACCTCCAGATTCCCAGTACACTGTGCATTGGGGCAGTATATGTAGGGGTAATGTGTGAGTGGCAAACGGTATGTGGTTGCTCTCACAGTATTATTCTGTCATGTTCAGTTTGCTTCCTGGTATGTTGCTGTCACTGTGGTGCACTTGTGTGGGGGTATGCACTTTCACACCAGTGCCTGTTTTCCACTAGTTTTATATCCCTGTAGTGCCTGTTATATTTGCTAATGCATATGTACAGCCCCAGAGCTGGAACTCGGTAGTGTTATCTCAGTCTGATTGTAGTCTGGACATTACTCGGTAGCTCAGTGTAGTTTCCCTAATGCTGTGTTATGTCCACATATTCATAGGATGTCCAGTTGTGTGGCCAATATCTT